>NW_021822701.1:212977-359826 GCF_901001165.1 Salmo trutta
ATTGTATTGTCTAGACTAGTCAGAGAGATCATTGTATTGTATTGTTCAGAATCTAGTTAGGTCATTGTATTGTTGAAACTAGTCCAGGGAATCAATCATTGTATGTTGTAGACTAGTCTAGGGAGGATCATTGTATTGTTGTAGACTAGTCTAGGGATGATCCTTGTATTGTTGTGGACTAGTCTAGGGAGGATCATTGTATTGTCGTAGACTAGTCTAGAGAGGATCATTGTATTGTATTGTTTTAGAATAGTCTAGGGAGGATCATTGTATTGTTGTAGACTAGTCTAGAGAGGATCATTGTATTGTTGAAACTAGTCTAGGGAGAATCATTGTATTGTTGTAGACTAGTCTAGGGAGGATCATTGTATTGTTGTAGACTAGTCTAGGGATGATCCTTGTATTGTTGTGGACTAGTCTAGGGAGGATCATTGTATTGTCGTAGACTAGTCTAGAGAGGATCATTGTATTGTATTGTTTTAGAATAGTCTAGGGAGGATCATTGTATTGTTGTAGACTAGTCTAGAGAGGATCATTGTATTGTTGTAGACTAGTCTAGGGAGGATCATTGTATTGTTGTAGACTAGTCTAGGGAGGATCATTGTATTGTTGTAGACTAGTCTAGAGAGGGTCATTGTATTGTTGTGGACTAGTCTAGAGAGGATCATTGTATTGTTGTAGACTAGTCTAGAGAGGATCATTGTATTGTTGTAGACTAGTCTAGAGAGGATCATTGAATTGTATTGTTGTAGACTAGTCCAGGGAGGATCATTGTATTGTATTGTTGTAGACTAGTCCAGGGAGGATCATTGTATTGTATTGTTGTAGACTAGTCTAGGGAGGATCATTGTATTGTATTGTATTGTAGACTAGTCTAGGGAGGATCATTGTATTGTATTGTATTGTTGTAGACTAGTCTAGGGAGGATCATTGTATTGTTGTGGACTAGTCTAGAGAGAATCATTGTATTGTTGTAGACTAGTTTGGAGAGGATCATTGTATTGTATTGTATTGTTGTAGACTAGTCTAGGGAGGATCATTGTATTGTTGTGGACTAGTCTAGAGAGAATCATTGTATTGTTGTAGACTAGTTTGGAGAGGATCATTGTATTGTATTGTTGTCGACTAGTCTAAGGAGGATCATTGTATTGTTGTCGACTAGTCTAGATAGGGTCATTGTATTGTTGTCGACTAGTCTAGAGAATATCTTTGTATTGTGTTGTTGTAGACTCGCATATAGAAGATCATTATATTGTATTGTTGAAGACTTGTCTAGGGAGGATCAATGTATTGTTGTAGACTAGTCTAGAGAGGATCATTGTATTGTTGTAGACTAGTCTAGAGAGGGTCATTGTATTATAGTAGACTAGTCTAGGGAGGATCATTGTATTGTATTGTTGTAGACTAGTCTAGAGAGCATCTTTGTATTGTTGTAGACTAGTCTAGGGAGGATCATTGTATTGTTGTAGACTAGTCTAGTCTAGGGAGGACCATTGTATATTGTTGTAGACTAGTCTAGGGAGGATCATGGTAATGTTGTTGACTAGTCTAGAGAGGGTCATTGTATTGTTGTGGACTAGTCTAGAGAGTATCATTGTATTGTTGTAGACTAGTCTAGAGAGGATCATTGTATTGTTGTAGACTAGTCCAGAGAGGATCATTGAATTGTATTGTTGTAGACTAGTCCAGGGAGGATCATTGTATTGTATTGTTGTAGACTAGTCCAGGGAGGATCATTTTATTGTATTGTTGTAGACTAGTCTAGGGAGGATCATTGTATTGTATTGTATTGTTGTAGACTAGTCTAGGGAGGATCATTGTATTGTTGTGGACTAGTCTAGAGAGAATCATTGTATTGTTGTGGACTAGTGTAGGGAGGATCATTGTATTGTTGTGGACGAGTCTAAGGAGGATCATGGTATTGTTGTAGACTAGTCTAGGGAGGATCATTGTATTGTTGTCGACTAGTCTAGAGAATATCTTTGTATTGTGTTGTTGTAGACTAGCCTATAGAAGATCATTATATTGTATTGTTGAAGACTTGTCTAGGGAGGATCAATGTATTGTTGTAGACTAGTCTAGGGAGGATCATTGTATTGTATTGTTGTAGACTAGTCTAGGGAGGATCATTGTATTGTTGTAGACTAGTCTAGGGAGGATCATTGTATTGTTGTAGACTAGTCTAGAGAGGATCATTGTATTGTTGTAGACTAGTCTCGGGATGATCATTGTATTGTTGTGGACTAGTCTAGGGAGGATAATTGTATTGTTGTAGACTAGTCTAGAGAGGATCATTGTATTGTTGTAGACTAGTCTAGAGAGGGTCATTGTATTGTAGTAGACTAGTCTAGGGAGGAACATTGTATTTTGTTTAGACTAGTCTAGAGAGGATCATTGTATTGTATTGTTTTAGAATAGTCTAGGGAGGATCATTGTATTGTTGTAGACTAGTCTAGAGAGGATCATTGTATTGTTGTAGACTAGTCTAGAGAGGATCATTGTATTGTTGAAACTAGTCTAGGGAGAATCAATCATTGTATTGTTGTAGACTAGTCTAGGGAGGATCATTGTATTGTTGTAGACTAGTCTAGGGATGATCCTTGTATTGTCGTGGACTAGTCTAGGGAGGATCATTGTATTGTCGTAGACTAGTCTAGAGAGGATCATTGTATTGTATTGTTTTAGAATAGTCTAGGGAGGATCATTGTATTGTTGTAGACTAGTCTAGAGAGGATCATTGTATTGTTGTAGACTAGTCTAGAGAGGATCATTGTATTGTTGAAACTAGTCTAGGGAGAATCATTGTATTGTTGTAGACTAGTCTAGGGAGGATCATTGTATTGTTGTAGACTAGTCTAGGGATGATCATTGTATTGTTGTGGACTAGTCTAGGGAGGATCATTGTATTGTCGTAGACTAGTCTAGAGAGGATCATTGTATTGTATTGTTTTAGAATAGTCTAGGGAGTATCATTGTATTGTTGTAGACTAGTCTAGAGAGGATCATTGTATTGTTGTAGACTAGTCTAGGGATGATCATTTTATTGTTGTAGACTAGTCTAGGGAGGATCATTGTATTGTTGTAGACTAGTCTAGAGAGGGTCATTGTATTGTTGTGGACTAGTCTAGAGAGGATCATTGTATTGTTGTAGACTAGTCTAGAGAGGATCATTGTATTGTTGTAGACTAGTCTAGAGAGGATCATTGAATTGTATTGTTGTAGACTAGTCCAGGGAGGATCATTGTA
Source organism: Salmo trutta (assembly GCF_901001165.1). NCBI lineage: Eukaryota > Metazoa > Chordata > Actinopteri > Salmoniformes > Salmonidae > Salmo > Salmo trutta. Next base: position 216,224 of record NW_021822701.1, read on the forward strand.
TTGTATTGTTGTAGACTAGTCTAGGGAGGATCATTGTATTGTATTGTATTGTTGTAGACTAGTCTAGTGAGGATCATGGTAATGTTGTTGACTAGTCTAGAGAGGATCATTGTGTTGTTGTAGACTAGTCTAGGGAGGATCATTGTATTGTTGTAGACTAGTCTAGAGAGGATCATTGTATTGTTGTAGACTAGTCTAGAGAGGATCATTGTATTGTTGTAGACTAGTCTAGGGAGGATCATTGTATTGTTGTAGACTAGTCTAGTCTAGGGAGGACCATTGTATTGTTGTAGACTAGTCTAGGGAGGATCATGGTAATGTTGTTGACTAGTCTAGAGAGGATCATTGTGTTGTTGTAGACTAGTCTAGGGAGGATCATTGTATTGTTGTAGACTAGTCTAGAGAGGATCATTGTATTGTTGTAGACTAGTCTAGGGAGGATCATTGTATTGTTGTAGACTAGTCTAGAGAGGGTCATTGTATTGTTGTGGACTAGTCTAGAGAGGATCATTGTATTGTTGTAGACTAGTCTAGAGAGGATCATTGTATTGTTGTAGACTAGTCTAGAGAGGATCATTGAATTGTATTGTTGTAGACTAGTCCAGGGAGGATCATTGTATTGTATTGTTGTAGACTAGTCTAGGGAGGATCATTGTATTGTATTGTATTGTTGTAGACTAGTCTAGGGAGGATCATTGTATTGTTGTGGACTAGTCTAGAGAGAATCATTGTATTGTTGTAGACTAGTTTGGAGAGGATCATTGTATTGTATTGTTGTAGACTAGTCTAGTGAGGATCATGGTAATGTTGTAAACTAGTCTAGAGAGGATCATTGTGTTGTTGTAGACTAGTCTAGGGAGGATCATTGTATTGTTGTAGACTAGTCTAGAGAGGATCATTGTATTGTTGTAGACTAGTCTAGGGAGGATCATTGTATTGTTGTAGACTAGTCTAGGGAGGATCATTGTATTGTTGTAGACTAGTCTAGAGAGGGTCATTGTATTGTTGTGGACTAGTCTAGAGAGGATCACTGTATTGTTGTAGACTAGTCTAGGGAGGATCATTGTATTGTTGTAGACTAGTCTAGGGGGGATCATTGTATTGTTGTAGACTAGTCTAGAGAGGATCATTGAATTGTATTGTTGTAGACTAGTCTAGGGAGGATCATTGTATTGTTGTGGACTAGTGTAGAGAGAATCATTGTATTGTTGTAGACTAGTTTGGAGAGGATCATTGTATTTTATTGTTGTAGACTAGTCTAAGGAGGATCATGGTATTGTTGTAGACTAGTCTAGAGAGGATCATTGAATTGTATTGTTGTAGACTAGTCTAGGGAGGATCATTGTATTGTTGTGGACTAGTGTAGGGAGGATCATTGTATTGTTGTGGACTAGTCTAGAGAGAATCATTGTATTGTTGTAGACTAGTTTGGAGAGGATCATTGTATTGTATTGTTGTAGACTAGTCTAAGGAGGATCATGGTATTGTTGTAGACTAGTCTAGGGAGGATCATTGTATTGTTGTCGACTAGTCTAGATGGGATCATTGTATTGTTGTCGACTAGTCTAGAGAATATCTTTGTATTGTGTTGTTGTAGACTAGCCTATAGAAGATCATTATATTGTATTGTTGAAGACTTGTCTAGGGAGGATCAATGTATTGTTGTAGACTAGTCTAGGGAGGATCATTGTATTGTATTGTTGTAGACTAGTCTAAGGAGGATCATGGTATTGTTGTAGACTAGTCTAGAGAGGATCATTGAATTGTATTGTTGTAGACTAGTCTAGGGAGGATCATTGTATTGTTGTGGACTAGTGTAGGGAGGATCATTGTATTGTTGTGGACTAGTGTAGGGAGGATCATTGTATTGTTGTGGACTAGTCTAGAGAGAATCATTGTATTGTTGTAGACTAGTTTGGAGAGGATCATTGTATTGTATTGTTGTAGACTAGTCTAGTGAGGATCATGGTAATGTTGTAGACTAGTCTAGAGAGGATCATTGTGTTGTTGTAGACTAGTCTAGGGAGGATCATTGTATTGTTGTAGACTAGTCTAGGGAGGATCATTGTATTGTTGTAGACTAGTCTAGAGAGGATCATTGTATTGTTGTAGACTAGTCTAGGGATGATCATTGTATTGTTGTGGACTAGTCTAGGGAGGATCATTGTATTGTTGTAGACTAGTCTAGAGAGGGTCATTGTATTGTAGTAGACTAGTCTAGGGAGGAACATTGTATTTTGTTTAGACTAGTCTAGAGAGGATCATTGTATTGTATTGTTTTAGAATAGTCTAGGGAGGATCATTGTATTGTTGTAGACTAGTCTAGAGAGGATCATTGTATTGTTGTAGACTAGTCTAGAGAGGATCATTGTATTGTTGAAACTAGTCTAGGGAGAATCAATCATTGTATTGTTGTAGACTAGTCTAGGGAGGATCATTGTATTGTTGTAGACTAGTCTAGGGATGATCCTTGTATTGTTGTGGACTAGTCTAGGGAGGATCATTGTATTGTCGTAGACTAGTCTAGAGAGGATCATTGTATTGTATTGTTTCAGAATAGTCTAGGGAGGATCATTGTATTGTTGAAACTAGTCCAGGGAGAATCAATCATTGTATTGTTGTAGACTAGTCTAGGGAGGATCATTGTATTGTTGTAGACTAGTCTAGGGATGATCCTTGTATTGTTGTGGACTAGTCTAGGGAGGATCATTGTATTGTCGTAGACTAGCCTAGAGAGGATCATTGTATTGTATTGTTTTAGAATAGTCTAGGGAGGATCATTGTATTGTTGTAGACTCGTCTAGAGAGGATCATTGTATTGTTGTAGACTAGTCTAGAGAGGATAATTGTATTGTTGTAGACTAGTCTAGGGAGGATCATTGTATTGTTGTAGACTAGTCTAGCGATGATCCTTGTATTGTTGTGGACTAGTCTAGGGAGGATCATTGTATTGTCGTAGACTAGTCTAGAGAGGATCATTGTATTGTATTGTTTTAGAATAGTCTAGGGAGGATCATTGTATTGTTGTAGACTAGTCTAGAGAGGATCATTGTATTGTTGTAGACTAGTCTAGGGATGATCATTTTATTGTTGTAGACTAGTCTAGGGAGGATCATTGTATTGTTGTAGACTAGTCTAGAGAGGGTCATTGTATTGTTGTGGACTAGTCTAGAGAGGATCATTGTATTGTTGTAGACTAGTCTAGAGAGGATCATTGTATTGTTGTAGACTAGTCTAGAGAGGATCATTGAATTGTATTGTTGTAGACTAGTCCAGGGAGTATCATTGTATTGTATTGTTGTAGACTAGTCTAGGGAGGATCATTGTATTGTATTGTATTGTAGACTAGTCTAGGGAGGATCATTGCATTGTATTGTATTGTTGTAGACTAGTCTAGGGAGGATCATTGTATTGTTTTGGACTAGTCTAGAGAGAATCATTGTATTGTTGTAGACTAGTTTGGAGAGGATCATTGTATTGTATTGTATTGTTGTAGACTAGTCTAGGGAGGATCATTGTATTGTTTTGGACTAGTCTAGAGAGAATCATTGTATTGTTGTAGACTAGTTTGGAGAGGATCATTGTATTTTATTGTTGTAGACTAGTCTAAGGAGGATCATGGTATTGTTGTAGACTAGTCTAGAGAGGATCATTGAATTGTATTGTTGTAGACTAGTCTAGGGAGGATCATTGTATTGTTGTGGACTAGTGTAGGGAGGATCATTGTATTGTTGTGGACTAGTCTAGAGAGAATCATTGTATTGTTGTAGACTAGTTTGGAGAGGATCATTGTATTGTATTGTTGTAGACTAGTCTAAGGAGGATCATGGTATTGTTGTAGACTAGTCTAGGGAGGATCATTGTATTGTTGTCGACTAGTCTAGATGGGATCATTGTATTGTTGTCGACTAGTCTAGAGAATATCTTTGTATTGTGTTGTTGTAGACTAGCCTATAGAAGATCATTATATTGTATTGTTGAAGACTTGTCTAGGGAGGATCAATGTATTGTTGTAGACTAGTCTAGGGAGGATCATTGTATTGTATTGTTGTAGACTAGTCTAAGGAGGATCATGGTATTGTTGTAGACTAGTCTAGAGAGGATCATTGAATTGTATTGTTGTAGACTAGTCTAGGGAGGATCATTGTATTGTTGTGGACTAGTGTAGGGAGGATCATTGTATTGTTGTGGACTAGTGTAGGGAGGATCATTGTATTGTTGTGGACGAGTCTAGAGAGAATCATTGTATTGTTGTAGACTAGTTTGGAGAGGATCATTGTATTGTATTGTTGTAGACTAGTCTAGTGAGGATCATGGTAATGTTGTAAACTAGTCTAGAGAGGATCATTGTGTTGTTGTAGACTAGTCTAGGGAGGATCATTGTATTGTTGTAGACTAGTCTAGGGAGGATCATTGTATTGTTGTAGACTAGTCTAGAGAGGATCATTGTATTGTTGTAGACTAGTCTAGGGATGATCATTGTATTGTTGTGGACTAGTCTAGGGAGGATCATTGTATTGTTGTAGACTAGTCTAGAGAGGGTCATTGTATTGTAGTAGACTAGTCTAGGGAGGAACATTGTATTTTGTTTAGACTAGTCTAGAGAGGATCATTGTATTGTATTGTTTTAGAATAGTCTAGGGAGGATCATTGTATTGTTGTAGACTAGTCTAGAGAGGATCATTGTATTGTTGTAGACTAGTCTAGAGAGGATCATTGTATTGTTGAAACTAGTCTAGGGAGAATCAATCATTGTATTGTTGTAGACTAGTCTAGGGAGGATCATTGTATTGTTGTAGACTAGTCTAGGGATGATCCTTGTATTGTTGTGGACTAGTCTAGGGAGGATCATTGTATTGTTGTAGACTAGTCTAGAGAGGATAATTGTATTGTTGTAGACTAGTCTAGGGAGGATCATTGTATTGTTGTAGACTAGTCTAGCGATGATCCTTGTATTGTTGTGGACTAGTCTAGGGAGGATCATTGTATTGTCGTAGACTAGTCTAGAGAGGATCATTGTATTGTATTGTTTTAGAATAGTCTAGGGAGGATCATTGTATTGTTGTAGACTAGTCTAGAGAGGATCATTGTATTGTTGTAGACTAGTCTAGGGATGATCATTTTATTGTTGTAGACTAGTCTAGGGAGGATCATTGTATTGTTGTAGACTAGTCTAGAGAGGGTCATTGTATTGTTGTGGACTAGTCTAGAGAGGATCATTGTATTGTTGTAGACCAGTCTAGAGAGGATCATTGTATTGTTGTAGACTAGTCTAGAGAGGATCATTGAATTGTATTGTTGTAGACTAGTCCAGGGAGTATCATTGTATTGTATTGTTGTAGACTAGTCTAGGGAGGATCATTGTATTGTATTGTATTGTAGACTAGTCTAGGGAGGATCATTGCATTGTATTGTATTGTTGTAGACTAGTCTAGGGAGGATCATTGTATTGTTTTGGACTAGTCTAGAGAGAATCATTGTATTGTTGTAGACTAGTTTGGAGAGGATCATTGTATTGTATTGTATTGTTGTAGACTAGTCTAGGGAGGATCATTGTATTGTTTTGGACTAGTCTAGAGAGAATCATTGTATTGTTGTAGACTAGTTTGTAGAGGATCATTGTATTTTATTGTTGTAGACTAGTCTAAGGAGGATCATGGTATTGTTGTAGACTAGTCTAGAGAGGATCATTGAATTGTATTGTTGTAGACTAGTCTAGGGAGGATCATTGTATTGTTGTGGACTAGTGTAGGGAGGATCATTGTATTGTTGTGGACTAGTCTAGAGAGAATCATTGTATTGTTGTAGACTAGTTTGGAGAGGATCATTGTATTGTATTGTTGTAGACTAGTCTAAGGAGGATCATGGTATTGTTGTAGACTAGTCTAGGGAGGATCATTGTATTGTTGTCGACTAGTCTAGATGGGATCATTGTATTGTTGTCGACTAGTCTAGAGAATATCTTTGTATTGTGTTGTTGTAGACTAGCCTATAGAAGATCATTATATTGTATTGTTGAAGACTTGTCTAGGGAGGATCAATGTATTGTTGTAGACTAGTCTAGGGAGGATCATTGTATTGTATTGTTGTAGACTAGTCTAAGGAGGATCATGGTATTGTTGTAGACTAGTCTAGAGAGGATCATTGAATTGTATTGTTGTAGACTAGTCTAGGGAGGATCATTGTATTGTTGTGGACTAGTGTAGGGAGGATCATTGTATTGTTGTGGACTAGTGTAGGGAGGATCATTGTATTGTTGTGGACGAGTCTAGAGAGAATCATTGTATTGTTGTAGACTAGTTTGGAGAGGATCATTGTATTGTATTGTTGTAGACTAGTCTAGTGAGGATCATGGTAATGTTGTAAACTAGTCTAGAGAGGATCATTGTGTTGTTGTAGACTAGTCTAGGGAGGATCATTGTATTGTTGTAGACTAGTCTAGGGAGGATCATTGTATTGTTGTAGACTAGTCTAGAGAGGATCATTGTATTGTTGTAGACTAGTCTAGGGATGATCATTGTATTGTTGTGGACTAGTCTAGGGAGGATCATTGTATTGTTGTAGACTAGTCTAGAGAGGGTCATTGTATTGTAGTAGACTAGTCTAGGGAGGAACATTGTATTTTGTTTAGACTAGTCTAGAGAGGATCATTGTATTGTATTGTTTTAGAATAGTCTAGGGAGGATCATTGTATTGTTGTAGACTAGTCTAGAGAGGATCATTGTATTGTTGTAGACTAGTCTAGAGAGGATCATTGTATTGTTGAAACTAGTCTAGGGAGAATCAATCATTGTATTGTTGTAGACTAGTCTAGGGAGGATCATTGTATTGTTGTAGACTAGTCTAGGGATGATCCTTGTATTGTTGTGGACTAGTCTAGGGAGGATCATTGTATTGTCGTAGACTAGTCTAGAGAGGATCATTGTATTGTATTGTTTCAGAATAGTCTAGGGAGGATCATTGTATTGTTGAAACTAGTCCAGGGAGAATCAATCATTGTATTGTTGTAGACTAGTCTAGGGAGGATCATTGTATTGTTGTAGACTAGTCTAGGGATGATCCTTGTATTGTTGTGGACTAGTCTAGGGAGGATCATTGTATTGTCGTAGACTAGCCTAGAGAGGATCATTGTATTGTATTGTTTTAGAATAGTCTAGGGAGGATCATTGTATTGTTGTAGACTAGTCTAGAGAGGATCATTGTATTGTTGAAACTAGTCTAGGGAGAATCATTGTATTGTTGTAGACTAGTCTAGGGAGGATCATTGTATTGTTGTAGACTAGTCTAGGGATGATCCTTGTATTGTTGTGGACTAGTCTAGGGAGGATCATTGTATTGTCGTAGACTAGTCTAGAGAGGATCATTGTATTGTATTGTTTTAGAATAGTCTAGGGAGGATCATTGTATTGTTGTAGACTAGTCTAGAGAGGATCATTGTATTGTTGTAGACTAGTCTAGGGAGGATCATTGTATTGTTGTAGACTAGTCTAGGGAGGATCATTGTATTGTTGTAGACTAGTCTAGAGAGGGTCATTGTATTGTTGTGGACTAGTCTAGAGAGGATCATTGTATTGTTGTAGACTAGTCTAGAGAGGATCATTGTATTGTTGTAGACTAGTCTAGAGAGGATCATTGAATTGTATTGTTGTAGACTAGTCCAGGGAGGATCATTGTATTGTATTGTTGTAGACTAGTCCAGGGAGGATCATTGTATTGTATTGTTGTAGACTAGTCTAGGGAGGATCATTGTATTGTATTGTATTGTAGACTAGTCTAGGGAGGATCATTGTATTGTATTGTATTGTTGTAGACTAGTCTAGGGAGGATCATTGTATTGTTGTGGACTAGTCTAGAGAGAATCATTGTATTGTTGTAGACTAGTTTGGAGAGGATCATTGTATTGTATTGTATTGTTGTAGACTAGTCTAGGGAGGATCATTGTATTGTTTTGGACTAGTCTAGAGAGAATCATTGTATTGTTGTAGACTAGTTTGGAGAGGATCATTGTATTGTATTGTTGTCGACTAGTCTAAGGAGGATCATTGTATTGTTGTCGACTAGTCTAGATAGGGTCATTGTATTGTTGTCGACTAGTCTAGAGAATATCTTTGTATTGTGTTGTTGTAGACTCGCATATAGAAGATCATTATATTGTATTGTTGAAGACTTGTCTAGGGAGGATCAATGTATTGTTGTAGACTAGTCTAGGGAGGATCATTGTATTGTATTGTTGTAGACTAGTCTAGGGAGGATCATTGTATTGTATTATTGTAGACTAGTCTAGGGAGGATCATTGTATTGTTGTAGACTAGTCTAGAGAGGATCATTGTATGGGGTGGAGCACGCAGGGGAGGAGCACGCAGGGGAGGACATGGAATATATGACCATGTAGTAAAACCTGCAGTAGAGTCAATGACCAACAACACACTACCCTCCCCCGTGACCAATAACAACACACTACCCTCTCCCTTGACCAATAACCCACTACCCTCTCCCTTGACCAATAACACACTACCCTCCCCCTTGACCAATAACAACACACTACCCTCCCCCGTGACCAATAACAACACACTACCCTCTCCCTTGACCAATAACAACACACTACCCTCTCCCTTGACCAATAACAACACACTACCCTCTCCCTTGACCAATAACAACACACTACCCTCTCCCTTGACCAATAACACACTACCCTCTCCCGTGACCAATAACAACACTACCCTCTCACGTGACCAATAACAACACACTAACCTCTCCCTTGACCAATAACACACTACCCTCTCCCTTGACTATTAACACACTACCCTCCCCCGTGACCAATAACACACTAACCTCTCCCTTGACCAATAACACACTACCCTCTCCCGTGACCATTAAAAACACACTACCCTCTCCCGTGACCAATAAACACACTACCCTCTCCCGTGACCAATAAACACACTACCCTCTCCCGTGACCAATAAACACACTACCCTCTCCTGTGACCAATAAAAACACACTACCCTCTCCTGTGACCAATAACAACACACTACCCTCTCCTGTGACCAATAACAACACACTACCCTCTCCTGTGACCAATAAAAACACACTACCCTCCCCAAAGCAAAGAAAAAGTAATAAAACCCATTTGGGACGCAGCCTCCATGATTTGTCATAACCAGCACTTGCCTCACAGAGCCTGGAACACTTTCCAGTGATTCAGTTTAGCTGATGGTAGACCTAGGAACTGTACCGCAAGACTACAGGCTTTCTCCCTTAGTCTCACCATTCTTACCTTCTCTCTCCCTTAGTCTCACCTTTCTTACCTACTCTCACCCCCTCAGCAGGCTCTCTCCCTTCGTCCCCCCTCCTTACCTTCTCTCTCCCTTAATCCCACCTTTGTTACCTACTCTCAGCAGGCTCTCTCCCTTAGTCCCCCCTCCTTACCTTCTGTCTCCCTTAGTCCCACTTTTCTTACCTATTCTCACCCCCTCAGCAGGCTTTCTCTCCCTTAGTCCCCCTTTCTTACCTTCGCTCTCCCTTAGTTCCCCCTTCTTACCTTCTCTCTCCATTAGTCCCACCTTTCTTACCTTCTTTGTTGTTGATTATTGGGTAGTAAATCTGTTGCTGTTTAGTTTGCTCCTCAAACTGTTGGCAAAATGTGAATTAAATATAAATTAACTAATCCATGAATTATATCCTAATTAAGCTGCTGTATGGACAACACACTCAACCATCTCTCCCCCTCTTCCGCAGAAGAAGTTAACAGCGGAGTGCGTGTTCAGAGAGCAGTTTGAAGAGAATTGGTACAACACATACGCCTCTACGCTCTACAAACACACCGACACCGGACGCTTCTACTACGTAGCGCTCAACAAGGACGGCTCGCCGCGGGAGGGGGGGAGGACTAAGAAACACCAGAAACTAACGCACTTCCTGCCTCGGCCTGTGGAGATAGAGAAGATCCCCCAGGCTTACAGAGATCTGTTCCAATACAGGTGACCAGGGATGAGCCTGGGAGAGAGGGATGAGGAGGAGGAAAGGGAAGAGAGAGGTGGATGTTTGGCACTAAGGACAGGACTCAGTACTCCCACTGACCTCGCTCCCCCGTCTCCAGCCCCGACCCCCTACAAAGGTGTTTATGTATTGCCCCTCCAGCCCCCCAAAAAACCCTCCCATTCTTCCGAGGACCACCGACCAGAGAGATAAACATAGCTTGTGTTGCTGGACATTAACTCTTGGAAAGGGCTGTTTGACCTCAGAGGGGTCAGAGCAGAGCAGTGGAGACGCTCTTCTCTCCAGCCACTGAGAGGGGGGGGGTCCTACTAGAGGGGGTTCTCCAGCCACTGAGAGGGGGGGGGGTCCTACTAGAGGGGGGTCTCCAGCCACTGAGGAGAGGGGGGGTCCTACTACGGAAAGGTGTCATTAGGCCCATAAGACCTCACTCTGGAGGAGAGCACAGAGTCGAGCGGAGGAGATAATCTCTTCACTGAACGGATACGGAGGGAGAGATGGAGGGAGAGAGACTGGACTGGCGTCAGGCCTGTACGACTGCCTAACCCACCCTGGGATAACCGCAGGTTAAAACCACCTGAACCATCTGAAGAAGACCAAGACTGTTCCTGATGAGAACCACTTTTATACATAATAAGATACTTAACCAGCATTCACTGCATATATGAAAAGGGTTTGGGGTTAGTCCTCAGCAGTTCGAGTAGCACCAAGGGGTCTGAGGACTAGTAATGGAAAGTTGATCAGACTAGCTGAGATGACCAGTGGACACTACTCTAGCCAAGCCATACCACGGCAACCAGATAATTCCAGGAAGGAATGGAGAGAGGGGATTGACCAATGGAAGTTGAGAGAATGTCAGTGTGTTCTAAAGCAACGTGTAGAGACAACTCATCTTCTGACGAGTCATTGGGATGTCCGGGCTGAGCGAGAGAGAGAGAGAGCGAGAACACTACTACCTAGTATGTATATGTGATGGAGACAGATTGGCCATGAGGGAGCATCCAGGTGTAGCAGGGTTGGCAGAACTTGGCACATAAATTATATGATCTCATAAAGTGAATGCACCAATTTGTAAGTCGCTCTGGATAAGAGCGTCTGCTAAATGACGTAAATGTAAATGTAAAATGGTCAATGTAAAGAGATGTGATAAGGGATACGTGTAAAACGTATTGACTGTGTGATAAATGTAAAACATTAATACAGGACAGTCAAGGACATGGGTGGTGCAGCTAGATTGCAGTTCAATGAAATACCTATGAAAATGAATGAGAAATCATGAAAAGAATAGGTTTGTATTGAGACAAACTTTTAGGAACAGGCAAACAGGAGACAATGTAAGACATAGGAAGATGAAAGAGCACTTACTATTTGCCTCTACAGGGTCAAATTGACTGCCCCCTTAGCAGGCCAACCAAACAGCCTTCTCCTCTCTGATACAGATTACTCTCACTCATAATAGTAGGAGATGTTGTGGCATCTAGAAAGACTAGTGAGGTTACACTACCAGACTACAGTGAGGTTACACTACCAGACTACAGTGAGGTTACACCACAGTGAGGTTACACCACAGTGAGGTTACACTACAGTGAGTTTACACTACAGTGAGGTTACACTACAGTACACCACCAGACTACAGTGAGGTTATACCACCAGACTACAGTGAGGTTACAATACCAGACAACAGTGAGGTTACACTACAGTGAGATTACAGTACTAGACTACAGTGAGATTACACTACAGTGGGGTTACAGTACCAGACTACAGTGAGGTTACACCACAGTGAGGTTACACCACAGTGAGGTTACACTACAGTACACCACCAGACTACAGTGAGGTTACACCACCAGACTACAGTGAGGTTACAATAACAGACTACAGTGAGGTTACACCACCAGACTACAGTGAGATTACACTACAGTGAGGTTACACCACCAGACTACAGTGAGGTTACACTACAGTGAGGTTACACTACCAGACTACAGTGAGGTTACAATACCAGACTACAGTGAGGTTACAATACCAGACAACAGTGAGGTTACAATAGCAGACAAGTGAGGTTACACTACAGTGAGGTTACAGTACCAGACTACAGTGAGATTACAACAGACTACAGTGAAGTTACAGTACCAAACTACAGTGAAGTTACAGTACCAGACTACAGTGAGGTTACAGTACCAGACTACAGTGAGGTTACACTACCAAACTACAGTGAGTTTACACCGCCAGACTACAGTGAGTTTACACCGCCAGACTACAGTGAGGTTACAAAGCTACACTACAGTGAGGTTACACAGCTACACTACAGTGAGGTTACAATACTAGACTACAGTGAGGTTACACCACCAGACTACAGTGAGGTTACACCAGACTACAGTGAGACTACACCACCAGACCACAGTGAGGTTACACCACCAGACCACAGTGAGGTTACACCACCAGACCACAGTGAGGTTACACCACCAGACCACAGTGAGGTTACACCACCAGACCACAGTGAGGTTACACCACCAGACCACAGTGAGGTTACACCACCAGACTACAGTGAGGTTACACTACAGTGAGGTTACACTACCAGACAACAGTGAGGTTACACCACCAGACTACAGTGAGAGTACACCGCCAGACTACAGTGAGGTTACACCGCCAGACTACAGTGAGGTTACACCGCTAGACTACAGTGAGGTTACACCGCTAGACTACAGTGAGGTTACACCGCTAGACTACAGTGAGGTTACACCGCTAGACTACAGTGAGGTTACACCGCTAGACTACAGTGAGGTTACATTACAGTGAGATACAGTACTAGATTACAGTGAGGTTACACCACCAGACTACAGTGAGGTTACACTACAGTGAGGTTACACTACCAGACTACAGTGAGGTTACAATACCAGACAACAGTGAGGTTACAATAGCAGACAAGTGAGGTTACACTACAGTGAGGTTACAGTACCAGACTACAGTGAGATTACAACAGACTACAGTGAAGTTACAGTACCAAACTACAGTGAAGTTACAGTACCAGACTACAGTGAGGTTACAGTACCAGACTACAGTGAGGTTACACCACCAAACTACAGTGAGTTTACACCGCCAGACTACAGTGAGTTTACACCGCCAGACTACAGTGAGGTTACAAAGCTACACTACAGTGAGGTTACACAGCTACACTACAGTGAGGTTACAATACTAGACTACAGTGAGGTTACACCACCAGACTACAGTGAGGTTACACCAGACTACAGTGAGACTACACCACCAGACCACAGTGAGGTTACACCACCAGACCACACAGTGAGGTTACACCACCAGACCACAGTGAGGTTACACCACCAGACCACAGTGAGGTTACACCACCAGACCACAGTGAGGTTACACCACCAGACCACAGTGAGGTTACACCACCAGACTACAGTGAGGTTACACTACAGTGAGGTTACACTACCAGACAACAGTGAGGTTACACTACCAGACTACAGTGAGAGTACACCGCCAGACTACAGTGAGGTTACACCGCCAGACTACAGTGAGGTTACACCGCTAGACTACAGTGAGGTTACACCGCTAGACTACAGTGAGGTTACACCGCTAGACTACAGTGAGGTTACACCGCTAGACTACAGTGAGGTTACACCGCTAGACTACAGTGAGGTTACATTACAGTGAGATACAGTACTAGATTACAGTGAGGTTACACCAGACTACAGTGAGGTTACACCACCAGACTACAGTGAGGTTACACTACAGTGAGGTTACACTACAGTGAGCTTACACTACCAGACTACAGTTAGGTTACACTACCAGACTAACGTGAGGTTACACTACCAGACTAACATGAGGTTACACTACCAGACTAACGTGAGGTTACACCGCCAGACTAACGTGAGGTTACACCGCCAGACTAACGTGAGGTTACACCGCCAGACTAACGTGAGGTTACACCGCCAGACTAACGTGAGGTTACACCGCTAGACTACAGTGAGGTTACACCGCTAGACTACAGTGAGGTTACACCTCTAGACTACAGTGAGGTTACACCGCTAGACTACAGTGAGGTTACACCGCTAGACTACAGTGAGGTTACACCGCTAGACTACAGTGAGATTACACCGCTAGACTACAGTGAGGTTACACCGCTAGACTACAGTGAGGTTACACCGCTAGACTACAGTGAGGTTACACCGCTAGACTACAGTGAGGTTACACCGCTAGACTACAGTGAGGTTACACCGCTAGACTACAGTGAGGTTACACTACAGTGAGGTTACACCGCTAGACTACAGTGAGGTTACACTACAGTGAGGTTACACATACTATAGGGAGGTTACAATGCTAGACTACAGTGAGGTTACATTACAGTGAGGTTACACCGCTAGACTACAGTGAGGTTACACTACAGTGAGGTTACACCGCTAGACTACAGTGAGGTTACACTACAGTGAGGTTACACATACTATAGGGAGGTTACAATGCTAGACTACAGTGAGGTTACATTACAGTGAGGTTACACCGCTAGACTACAGTGAGGTTACACTACAGTGAGATTACACCACTAGACTACAGTGAGGTTACAATACTAGACTACAGTGAGGTTACATTACAGTGAGGTTACCCTACCAGACTAGTGAGGTTACCCTACCAAACTACAGCGAGGATACACCACCAGCCTACAGTGAGGTTACACCACCAGCCTACAGTGAGGTTACACTACAGTGAGCTTACACTACAGTGAGCTTACACTACAGTGAGGTTACACTACAAGACTACAGTGAGGTTACACTACCAGACTACAGTGAGGTTACACTACCAGACTACAGTGAGGTTACACTACAGTGGGGTTACAGTACCAGACTACAGTGAGTTTACAATACCAGACTCCAGTGAAGTTACAATACAGTGAGGTTACACTACCAGACTACAGTGAGGTTACACCGCTAGACTACAGTGAGGTTAGACTACAGTGAGGTTAGTTTACCAGACTACAGTTAGGTTACACCACCAGACTACAGTGAGGTTACACTACCAGACTACAGTGAGGTTACACTACCAGACTACAGTGAGGTTACACTACCAGACTAACGTGAGGTTACACTACCGTGAGGTTACACCACTAAACTACAGTGAGCTTTAGAACAGAGGGAGAGCTGTAGAACAGAGGGAGAGCTGTAGAACAGAGGGAGAGCTGTAGAACAGAGGGAGAGCTGTAGAACTGAGGGAGAGCTGTAGAACTGAGGGAGAGCTGTAGAACTGAGGGAGAGCTGTAGAACAGAGGGCACAGAGGGAGAGCTTTTGAACAGAGGGAGAGCTTTTGAACAGAGGGAGAGCTTTTGAAGAGGGAGAGAGACAGAGACTTGTAATGTTCTTGTAATGTTCAGCCTGTACTAAGGAACGTTATTAAAATACAACCAGCTGAGATGTGCATATGAATGATCCTATTTATGAGATGTACTATATATTTATTTTATTACATATATAAAGTATAAATATAAATCTATATTCTATTTATTTATTGCAAAAACTCTATTTTGTAATGAACTTGGAAGTTATCACAACTGTAGATTCTACTGAAAACTGTTATTAAATGAATTTGGCAATAAAATTGTCCTGCTGTTGAGTGTTCACTGTGAGAGCTTGGATGAAGATGTTCTGTACTGATTTAAATCAGATCTTTCCAATCCATGAGTCTATCGATGAGTTCTTAAATAACTTCCTCCATTTACCTTGTAATGCATATCTTATTTTTTTTATATCACACCAAGAGAGAGACAGCACCAAGAGAGACCTAAGACAAGAACATAACAAAGCAGCAACACATGACAACACAGAATGGTAGCAACACAACATGACAACAACATGGTAGCAGCACAAAAAACATGGACAGGAGTCTTTTATACAGGTAACAAACTGAGATTAGGAGCACTCCCTTTAAGAGTGTGCTCCTAATCTCAGCTCGTTACCTGTATAAAAGACACCTGGGAGCCAGAAATCTTTCTGATTGAGAGGGGGTCAAATACTTATTTCCCTCATTAAAATGCAAATCAATTTATAACATTTTTGGCATGCGTTTTTCTGGATTTTTTTGTTGTTATCCTGTCTCTCACGGTTCAAATAAACCTACCATTAAAATTATAGACTGCTCATTTCTTTGTCAGTGGGCAAACGTACAAAATCAGCAGGGGATCAAATACATTTTTCCCTCACTGTACATAGCATTGTAGTACATAGCGATCTTCAGTTTCTTGGCAATTTCTCACATGGAATAGCCTTCATTTCTCAGAACAAGAATAGACTGACAAGTTTCAGAAGAAAGTTTTGTTTCTGGCCATTTTGAGCCTGTAACCGAACCCACAAATGCTGATGCTCCAGATACTCAACTAGTCTAAAGAAGGCCAGTTTTATTGCTTCTTTAATAAGAACAACAGTTTTCAGCTATGGTAACAGCCCTCAGTCCCGCTCCAAATGCCTTAGATAGCTCTTTTGTCCCACCCCACACACATGCGGAGACCTCACCTGGCTTAACTCGTGCCTCCAGAGACGAAACCTCTCTCATTGTCACTCTACGCGGAGCGGTCACCTGGGTATAATAGCGGAGCGGTCACCCGGGTACAGCAGTGGAGCGGTCACCCGGGTATAATAGTTGAGCGGTCACCCGGGTATAATAGTGGAGCGCTCACCTGGGTATAATAGTGGAGCGCTCACCTGGGTATAATAGTGGAGCGCTCACCTGGGTATAATAGTGGAGCGGTCACCAGGGTACAATTGCGGAGCGGTCACCTGGGTACAGCAGTGGAGCGGTCACCTGGGTATAATAGCGGAGCGGTCACCTGGGTATAATAGCGGAGCGGTCACCTGGGTATAATAGCGGAGCGGTCACCTGGGTATAATAGCGGAGCGGTCACCTGGGTATAATAGCGGAGCGGTCACCTGGGTATCATAGCGGAGCGGTCACCTGGGTATCATAGCGGAGCGGTCACCTGGGTATCATTGCGGAGCGGTCACCTGGGTATCATTGCGGAGCGGTCACCTGGGTATCATTGCGGAGCGGTCACCTGGGTATCATTGCGGAGCGGTCACCTGGGTATCATTGCGGAGCGGTCACCTGGGTATCATAGTGGAGCGGTCACCTGGGTATCATTGCGGAGCGGTCACCTGGGTATAATAGCGGAGCGGTCACCTGGGTATAATAGCGGAGCGGTCACCTGGGTATCATAGCGGAGCGGTCACCTGGGTATCATAGTGGAGCGGTCACCTGGGTATCATTGCGGAGCGGTCACCTGGGTATCATTGCGGAGCGGTCACCTGGGTATAATAGCGGAGCGGTCACCTGGGTACAATTGCGGAGCGGTCACCTGGGTACAGCAGTGGAGCGGTCACCCGGGTATAACCGTTGAGCGGTCACCCGGGTATAATAGTGGAGCGCTCACCTGGGTATAATAGTGGAGCGGTCACCAGGGTACAATTGCGGAGCGGTCACCTGGGTACAGCAGTGGAGCGGTCACCTGGGTATAATAGTGGAGCGGTCACCTGGGTATAATAGCGGAGCGGTCACCTGGGTACAATAGCGGAGCGTTCACCTGGGTACAAAAGCGGATTGGTCACCTGGGTACAGCAGTGGAGCGGTCACCCGGGTATAATAGTTGAGCGGTCACCCGGGTATAATAGTGGAGCGCTCACCTGGTTATAATAGTGGAGAGCTCACCTGGGTAAAATAGCGGAGCGGTCACCTGGGTATAATAGCGGAGCGGTCACCTGGGTATAATAGCGGAGCGGTCACCTGGATTCAGCAGTGGAGTTAAGTTCCTCGGCGTACACATCACGGACAAACTGAAATGGTCCACCCACACAGAGAGTGGTAAAGATCAACCTCAGGAGACTGAAGAAATTCGGCTTGTCACCAAAAACACTCAAACTTTTACAGATGTCGGGCTGTATCACCACCTGGTACGGCAGCTGCTCCGCCCATAACTGGAAGGCTCTCCAGAGGGTAGTGAGGTCTGCACAACGCATCACCGGGTGCAAACTACCTCCCCTCCAGGACACCTACAGCACCCGATGTCACAGGAAGGCCAAAAAGATCATCAAGGACAACAACCACCCGAGCCCCTGCCTGTTCACCCCGCTATCATCCAGAAAGCGAGGTGAGTACAGGTACATCAAAGCTGGGACCCGTGAGACTGAAAAACAGCTTCTATCTCAAGGCCATCAGACTGTTAAACAGCCATCACTAACATTGAGTGGCTGCTGCCAACAGGTGTCGTCAGCACTCCCTGTGGTGGTGTAGTCAGCACTCCCCCTGTGGTGGTGTAGTCAGCACTCCCTGTGGTGGTGTAGTCAGCACTCCCTGTGGTGGTGTAGTCAGCACTCCCTGTGGTGGTGTAGTCAGCACTCCCTGTGGTGGTGTAGTCAGCACTCCCTGTGGTGGTGTAGTCAGCGAAAGTAAAAACCACAACAACAACAAAAAAGGTGGTCACCCTTTTGGTCACTTTATTAAATTTTATTTTAAATACTTTTCAAGATAGTAGCCGTTCAGATTAATCAATGAATGGCAACAAAAACAAGTTGGTGTATTTGCTAAACATGAGAAGAATATTCTTGGTAGAGTAGAATGGGAGGACGACAGGCTACATTTCAGAAATACACCGTATTGTGCAAACGGAGGAACTCCGTCTCCGGTCGATCAGGTCGGACAGTCATCACTTCCTCCTCTTAACATCGACAACACTGACTTTTATTTAGGAACAGAAACATGTGCCGACTATAGCAGAGAACAGGTAGCCTGGGTGGATACTATAATAGAGAACAGGTAGCCTGGGTGGATACTATAGTAGAGAACAGGTAGCCTGGGTGGATACTATAGTAGAGAACAGGTAGCCTGGGTGGATACTATAGCAGAGAACAGGTAGCCTGGGTGTCGACTAGAGTAGAGAACAGGTAGCCTGGGTGGATACTATAGTAGACAACAGGTAGCCTGGGTGGATACTATAATAGAGAACAGCTAGCCTGGGTGGATACTATAATAGAGAACAGCTAGCCTGGGTGGATACTATAGTAGAGAACAGGTAGCCTGGGTGGATACTATAGCAGAGAACAGGTAGCCTGAGTGGATACTATAGCAGAGAACAGGTAGCCTGGGTGTCGACTAGAGTAGAGAACAGGTAGCCTGGGTGTCTACTATAGTAGAGAACAGGTAGCCTGGGTGTCTACTATAGTAGAGAACAGGTAGCCTGGGTGGATACTATAGTAGAGAACAGGTAGCCTGGGTGGATACTATAGCAGAGAACAGGTAGCCTGGGTGTCGACTAGAGTAGAGAACAGGTAGCCTGGGTGGATACTATAGTAGAGAACAGGTAGCCTGGGTGGATACTATAATAGAGAACAGCTAGCCTGGGTGGATACTATAATAGAGAACAGCTAGCCTGGGTGGATACTATAGTAGAGAACAGGTAGCCTGGGTGGATACTATAGCAGAGAACAGGTAGCCTGGGTGGATACTATAGCAGAGAACAGGTAGCCTGGGTGGATACTAGAGTAGAGAACAGGTAGCCAGGGTGGATACTATAGTAGAGAACAGGTAGCCAGGGTGGATACTATAGTAGAGAACAGGTAGCCTGGGTGTCGACTAGAGTAGAGAACAGGTAGCCTGGGTGTCGACTAGAGTAGAGAACAGGTAGCCTGGGTGTCGACTAGAGTAGAGAACAGGTAGCCTGGGTGGAGACCTAGGATAGGCCTGGGTCGTGTACATTCAAGCAACGGACAAGTAAAAACAGCATATGGGGCAAGTTCAGGTAAATCCCTCTGTGTTGGTCAGTTATCTTCCATTTGGTGCCTAATGAACACAACCCTGTCCTGCAGGTTAGGAGATCAATTTTCCTAACCTTAACCTCAGTCTCTTAACCTGCTACGAAAAGTCATTTCAGTATCGAAGCGGTGTGAAAAGAGTGTTTCACAGCTCAAGCACGGTCATCAATCACTGCTAGCCAGCTAACCCAGGTCTGGTGCCGCTAGCCAGCTAACCCAGGTCTGGTGCCGCTAGCCAGCTAACCCAGGTCTGGTGCCGCTAGCCAGCTAACCCAGGTCTGGTGCCGCTAGCCAGCTAACCCAGGTCTGGTGCCGCTAGCCAGCTAACCCAGGTCTGGTGCCGCTAGCCAGCTAACCCAGGTCTGGTGCCGCTAGCCAGCTAACCCAGGTCTGGTGCTGCTAGCCAGCTAACCCAGGTCAGGTGCTGCTAGCCAGCTAACCCAGGTCAGGTGCTGCTAGCCAGCAAACCCAGGTGTGGTGCTGCTAGCCAGCTAACCCATGTCTGGATAAGGAATGGCTCACTGGAATCTCAATTAGAAGAATTAGAAGGTTCGTTTTGAAAGGATCGGGTCCTGATTTAAAAGCTACACAGTATCAAACTTCAGTCCTTTGTGGCTCAGTTGATCCTGGCACTTGCAACGTCAAGATGGTGAGTTTGATTCCCGCTGGGCCCACCCATAATGAAAGAAAAAGAGCTGGACATGACCTTGCTTGGTGAACCACCCCAACCTCCCTCTCCTCTACCCAGTCCTCCACCAGGGTTGGATTAGGATGCAACAAGTGGAACAGAAAGAAAAGGCTGAAAAGCACCCTCGGATATGGAGCTACGCGAGGCAACAACTTGACAACAAGAGCATGAGCTTTACAAAGAGAGAAAGTCCTGGGAAAGCGAGTGAGGTGCAAGAGAGAGGGGGGGACAGTTTGTTTTAAACGACACGAGAGCATTCCATATTACCATTATAATAACCATGATCAGAGACAAACAGTGGAAATATTAAGAGCTACAAGCAGATAGAAAAATCATTCTCAAATCTCATTTACACAAAACTTTAGGAAATGGAAATAAGGCCCTAATTTTTATTTGGGTGTTTTAGTTTTTTTTCTTGTCATGGTTATGCATCAGAATCTCCCAAAATAGTTTTACAACACCAGAACCGCTGCCTGCATGCCGGCTAGCCTGCGTGTCTTGGTGGAGGGGGGGTTCTATAGGGGCTCTAATCATCTAGATGTTTAATATCCTAAAATAGTCCCGTCACCAGTTAGTCAGCACTATGGTCCCCCTCTGGGGGTTCTTTAGATAGACAGGCAATCATTAAAACTGTATCAAAACACAACTTACAGAATAATCAATTCATTAAACAAACCCTCCTTTAAGTGGAAAGAATAACGCAATGCTTAACGTTTTTCCTTTAAATACATGTGAACTATAGAAGAGACATGGAATAACATTAAGGCGGTATATACAGAATTTCAAATGAAATTGCTAAAACCCCTTCATATAGTCCCTATACAAGTAATTTCCTGCTTCAGGAGACAGGAGAGCTGGAGGGAGCGGTGAGAGGCTCCGAGTCGTGTCTCACCTCCCCAGTGAAGGAGGGTTGTAGACAGTGGGGCAACGTCCCAGATCACACCCCTTATATCCCCTACGTAGTGCACTACTTCTAACCGAAACCCTAGGGCTCTGGGCTCCATCTAGTGCACTACGTAGAAGACAGAGCAGCATTAGGGAGCAGCCTACTGCGACATCGAGGGGGCAGTCTGGGTCACAAATGGAACCATATTCGCTACATTGGTCTAACGTTGCGCACTCAGCCAATATGGATAGTGGATAGTGCACTATGTAGGTGATAGGCTACCATCTGGAGCAAGCCCTGGGTCCCCCTCCCCCTTACAGGTTGCCCTTGGAGGGGCCGGGGTTCTTGCCACCCATGGAGGGGTGGGTGGGATGACCCTGTAGCGCCCCCAGCTGTTGGTACAACCCCAAGAGTTCCATCTGGCTCATCCCTCCAGCTCCCAGCATGCCGTTCATCTGGCTCATCAGCTGGGCCTGGTTGGCCATGGCGATCTGCTGCTCTCTCACCTTTCTGTTGGTGATCACCTTCTGAACGTACATCATCAGCTGTGGAGGGAAGGGAGGGAGAGGTTAGGACTTCTGAAGCTGGTGATCAGCATGAACACTAGAAAAAGAAGCAGGAGAGATTAAGATAGCAGGTGGATAGAAAACGTTTCAAGTTGTGTCGAGCCTCGTCAGGTCAGAAATTGTGATCTTACAGTCTGTTGCTTATTGAGGACGTCTCTGTAGACAGCTTCTCTATGTTTGAGCTCCATCTCTACACTGGCCTGTCTCCCCAGAGCCATGGCCTGGACCTGGGACTCTGTTAGGGCTGGGTTCTCCTTCCACTGGAGAAGAGAGGAAGAGGAGACTGGTCACAGCCCGGACAACACACAGTCCTAACAAACCATTAAACATCTTCACACCCGAAGTCTTCAACACAAGGTCTTAGGGGGAGAATAGACAGCTGAAGTGATGGTGAGTAGGACTCCAACAGCGATATAAAAAAATGACATTCCCTCCCTCCCTCCCTCCACTCACCACTCTCCCAATGGTGTCCTCTAGAGATTCTCTGGGGAGGAACTTGAGAGCGTTGGTGGCCTCCATCACCTTTTGACGGCCCTGGTTGATCAACTCCTACAGACATAGGAAAGGGTGGACACATAACATTTCTACCCCAGCTTATCTCAAGGGATGCTGGGAAATCACAAATAAAACCAGATCTAACGTAAACATCAAAACACACATTCCAGTGGTCCGGCCCTATTTAACCCTCTAAATATATAGAACCCCTACTTAGAGGACTGGGTTAACTACATAGAACCCCTACTTAGAGGACTGGGTTAACTACATAAAACCACTAGTTAGAGAACTGGGTTAAATCTATAGTGTGTGTCAGGGCAGCGTGTGTCAGGGCAGCGTGTGTGTGTGTGTGTGTGTGTGTGTCAGGGCAGCGTGTGCGTGTGTGTGTGTCAGGGCTGCGTGTGTGTGTGTGTCAGGGCAGCGTGTGCATGTCAGGGCAGCGTGTGTGTGTCAGGGCAGCGTGTGTGTGTGTGTGTGTGTGTCAGGGCAGCATGTGTGCGTGTGTGTGTCAGGGCAGCATGTGTGTGTGTGTGTCAGGGCAGCTTGTGTGTGTGTGTGTCAGGGCAGCGTGTGTGTGTGTGTGTGTGTGTCAGGGCAGCGTGTGTGTGTGTGTCAGGGCAGCGTGTGTGTGTGTCAGGGCAGTGTGTGTGTGTGTGTGTGTGTGTGTGTCAGGGCAGTGTGTGTGTGTGTCAGGGCAGCGCGTGTGTGTGTGTGTGTGTGTGTGTCAGGGCAGCGTGTGTGTGTCAGGGCAGCGTGTGTGTCAGGGCAGCGTGTGTGTCAGGGCAGCGTGTGTGTCAGGGCAGCGTGTGTGTCAGGGCAGCGTGTGTGTCAGGGCAGCGTGTGTGTCAGGGCAGCGTGTGTGTCAGGGCAGCGTGTGTGTCAGGGCAGCGTGTGTGTCAGGGCAGCGTGTGTGTCAGGGCAGCGTGTGTGTCAGGGCAGCGCGTGTGTGTGTGTGTCAGGGTAGCGTGTGTGTGTGTGTGTCAGGGTAGCGTGTGTGTGTGTGTGTCAGGGCAGCGTGTGTGTGTGTGTGTCAGGGCAGCGTGTGTGTGTGTGTGTGTGTGTGTGTGTGTGTGTCAGGGCAGTGTGTGTGTGTGTGTGTGTGTGTCAGAGCAGTGTGTGTGTGTGTGTGTGTGTGTGTGTGTGTGTGTGTGTGTGTGTGTGTGTGTGTGTGTGTCAGAGCAGTGTGTCTGTGTGTGTGTGTGTGTGGGCAGTGTGTGTGTGTGAGGGCAGTGTGTGTGTGTGTGTGTGTGTGGGGTGTGTGTGTGACAGGTACCTCCAGCTGGGGGTTGGACATAGAGGCCAGTGCGGCCACGTTGAAGGGGAAGTAGCTGTTAGCTCCTCCCATGTCCATCTGTCCGCCGTACGCTCCATGGTTCACACGCAGAGACTGACCCTGGGACAGAGACAGAGAGGGTTATAGATACACGCAGAGACAGACCCTGGGACAGAGACAGACCCTGGGACAGAGACAGACCCTGGGACAGAGACAGACCCTGGGACAGAGACAGACCCTGGGACAGAGACAGAGAGGGTTATAGATACACACAGAGACAGACCCTGGGACAGAGACAGACCCTGGGACAGAGACAGACCCTGGGACAGAGACAGACCCTGGGACAGAGACAGAGAGGGTTATAGATACACACAGAGACAGACCCTGGGACAGAGACAGACCCTGGGACAGAGACAGTTCTAGATACACACAGAGAGCGTGCGAGACCGACGCAGAGCGACGTGGCGGGCCGGACGCAACGTATGCTGAGAAGGTCGCCATCGGACATATTGGTGCCGCTGGTTTATGGGTTAAATGGGGATTATGTCAAGAAGCAGTGCGCCTTGGTTGGGTCGTGTTTCGGAGGACTCGTGGCTCTCGACCTTCGCCTCTCCCGAGTCCGTACGGGAGTTGCAGAGTGACAGACTTAAATCAGGAAGTGTATAGGGGATGTTGTATCCACTGTGACTATTAAAACCTACCCAAACCAGAAACTGTGGACACATGGCAGCATTCGCACAAAACTGAAAGGGCGAACAACAGCGTTTAACCAAGGCAAGGTGACTGGGTATTCCCAGTCCTAGTTGAACGCTGTGTAATTATTCCCTCTGTAAGGCAATCAAACTGGCAAAAGATCAGTACAGGGACAAAGTAGAGTTGCGATTCAACGGCTCAGACACGAGACGTATGTGGCAGAGTCTACAGGAAATCACAGATTACAAAGGGAAAACCAGCCACGTCGCGGACACCGACGTCACGCTCCCAGACAAGCTAAACACCTTTTTTACCCGCTAATACAGTGCCACCGACGCGGCCCGCTCCCGAGGACTGTGGGCTCTCGTCCTCCGTGGCCGACGTGAGTAAAACATTTAAACGTGTTAACCCTCGCAAGGCTGCCGGCCCAGACGGCATCCCTAGCTGCGTCCTCAGAGCATGCACAGACCAGCTGGTGGAGTGTTTACGGACATATTCAACCTCTCCCTATCCCAGTCTGCTGTCCCCACATGCTTCAAGATAGCTACCATTGTTCCTGTACCCAGAAAGATAAGATAACTGAACTAAATGACTATCTCCCTGTAGCACTCACTTCTGTCATCATGAAGTGCTTTGAGAGACTAGTCAAGGATCATATCACCTCCACCCTACTGGCCACTCTAGACCCACTTCAGTTTGCTTACCGCCCCAATAGATCCACAGACGATGCAATCGCCATCACACTGCCCCATCTGGACAAGAGGAATACCTTTGTAAGAATGCTGTTCATTGACTACAGCTCAGCCTTCAACACCATAGTACCCTCCAAACTCATCATCAAGGTCGAGGCCCTGGGTCTCAACCCTGCCCTGTGCAACTGGGACCTGGACCTCCTGACGCCCCCCCCCCCCCCCCCCAGGTGGTGAAGGTAGGAAACAACACCTCCACTTCGCTGATCCTCAACACTGGGGCCCCACAAGGGTGCGTTCTCAGCCCCCTCCTGCACACCAACTAAATCATCAAGTTTGCAGACGACACAACAGTAGTGGGCCTGATTACCAACAATGACGAGAGTCTACAGGGAGGAGGTGAGGAACTTGGCAGTGTGGTGTCAAGAAAATAACCTCTCCTTCAAAGTCAACAAAACAAAAGGAGCTGATCATGGACTCTGGAGACAGCAGCGGGAGCACGCCCCTATCTACATCGATGGGACCGCAG
This sequence comes from Salmo trutta, assembly GCF_901001165.1. Lineage (NCBI taxonomy): Eukaryota > Metazoa > Chordata > Actinopteri > Salmoniformes > Salmonidae > Salmo > Salmo trutta. The sequence continues at coordinate 241,834 of NW_021822701.1, forward strand.
CGGAGTTCAAAAGCTTCAAGGTCTGAATGACTGTGTACCTTCTTCTCCGCCTCGTACTCGGCCCAGGCTGCTTTGCGGTCCTCCTCGCTGAGAGCCTCCTCTTCCTTGTGATCCAGCAGGGAGTCATGTTCATGATAGCCCACAATCTGCTCCTTATTGCTGTGGAGCAGCTCAGCTAGGAAGGGGTCCTACAGGAGACAAGTTACAGGACGGTTAGGTTAAGGTTAGGGAGTCATGTTCATGATAGCCCACAATCTGTCCCTTATTGCTGTGGTCCTACAGGAGAGATGGAGCAGTCAGCTAGGACACACACATATACACACACACACACAATGAAATCACAACCCCCAGCTTTTTTTTTTTTTTACACCAATCAAAACCCTAAAAGTGGGAGAAAAATAAAACCTGTTAATATAATCAGAGATGACAAATAAAATCCAACAGCTGGTTTGAGTGTTCTCCAGAGTGGAACAGCAGACAGCTGGAGGGGGGTTGAGTGTTCTCCAGAGTGGAACAGCAGACAGCTGGAGGGGGGTTGAGTGTTCTACAGAGTGGAACAGCAGACAGGGGGGGGGGGGGCAGAAATGGACATGTTCAGGGGCGTTCATGAGACTCTTCGGTTTCCGTGGCAACACTGTTATTGAAAACAATACCTGAGTAAAAACAACAAGCTCCAGTCACACAAACATGGTTTAAATCTCTCCCTCTCTCTCCCCCCCACCCTCCAGTCCGACTGTAGAGCCCGGCCCGTCAGTCCCGTACAGCTCCAGTCAGACAGTAGAGCCCGGCCCGTCAGTCCCGTACAGCTCCAGTCAGACAGTAGAGCCCGGCCCGTCAGTCCCGTACAGGTCCAGTCAGACAGTAGAGCCCGGCCCGTCAGTCCCGTACAGCTCCAGTCAGACAGTAGAGCCCGGCCCGTCAGTCCCGTACAGCTCCAGTCAGACAGTAGAGCCCGGCCCGTCAGTCCCGTACAGCTCCAGTCAGACAGTAGAGCCCGGCCCGTCAGTCCCGTACAGCTCCAGTCAGACATTAGAGCCCGGCCCGTCAGTCCCGTACAGCTCCAGTCAGACAGTAGAGCCCGGCCCGTCAGTCCCGTACAGCTCCAGTCAGACATTAGAGCCCGGCCCGTCAGTCCCGTACAGCTCCAGTCAGACAGTAGAGCCCGGCCCGTCAGTCCCGTACAGCTCCAGTCAGACAGTAGAGCCCGGCCCGTCAGTCCCGTACAGCTCCAGTCAGACAGTAGAGCCCGGCCCGTCAGTCCCGTACAGCTCCAGTCAGACAGTAGAGCCCGGCCCGTCAGTCCCGTACAGCTCCAGTCAGACAGTAGAGCCCGGCCCGTCAGTCCCGTACAGCTCCAGTCAGACAGTAGAGCCCGGCCCGTCAGTCCCGTACAGCTCCAGTCAGACAGTAGAGCCCGGCCCGTCAGTCCCGTACAGCTCCAGTCAGACAGTAGAGCCCGGCCCGTCAGTCCCGTACAGCTCCAGTCAGACAGTAGAGCCCGGCCCGTCAGTCCCGTACAGCTCCAGTCAGACAGTAGAGCCCGGCCCGTCAGTCCCGTACAGCTCCAGTCAGACAGTAGAGCCCGGCCCGTCAGTCCCGTACAGCTCCAGTCAGACAGTAGAGCCCGGCCCGTCAGTCCCGTACAGCTCCAGTCAGACAGAAAGCCCGGCCTGTCAGTCCCGTACACCTGACTGACGGAGGGAAAGAGAGCGGGATGGAGTAATGACACCATCAGATAGACTGACGGAGGGAGGGAGAGAGATGGAGTAATGACACCATCAGGTAGACTGACGGAGGGAGGGAGAGCGGGATAGAGTAATGACACCATCAGAAGAAGAAAAACTACTTGGGGTAAGGAGAAGAGGGTGGGGAGAGAGGTAGCTCATTTGTTGCAACACAAAGGACAGCTGTACTAGAGGACAGCTGTACTAGAGAGGACAGACGGCTGCCACCCAACTATTCTTTGTGTGGATACAGGGTCAAGTCTTCAGCAGTATATGAGTCTGTCAGACAGCAGGTTGGGAGACTCATCTGACTCATCCCTGGATCATTCCAGTAGACAGTAATGCCTTCCATAGTACTGCAGCTGTACCTGAACCCAGCAGAACCAACAGCTGTACCTGAACCCAGCAGAACCAACAGCTGTACCTGAACCCAGCAGAACCAACAGCTGTACCTGAACTAGAGGTCGACCGATTATGATTTTTCGACGCCGATACCGATACCGATTATTGGAGGACCAAAAACCCGATACCGATTAATCGGACAATTTTTACTTTTTTTTGCAATAATGACAATTACAACAATACTGAATGAACACTTATTTTAACTTAATATAATACATCAATAAAATCAATTTAGCCTCAAATAAATAATGAAACATGTTTAATTTGGTTTAAATAATGCAAAAACAAAGTGTTGGAGAAGAAAGTAAAAGTGCAGGTGTCCCATGTAAGAAAGCTAACGTTTAAGTTCCTTGCTCAGAACATGAGAACATATGAAAGCTGGTATTTCCCAGGTAAGAAGTTTTAGATTGAGGTTATTAGGAATTATAGGACTATTTCTCTCTATAAGATTTGTATTTCATATACCTTTGACTATTGGATGTTCTTATAGGCACTTTAGTATTGCCAGTGTAACAGTATAGCTTCCGTCCCTCTCCTCACTCCTACCTGGGCTCGAACCAGGAACACATCGACAACAGCCACCCTCGCGGCAGCGTTACCCATGTAGAGGAAGGGGAACAACTACTCCAAGTCTCAGAGCGAGTGACGTTTGAAACGCTATTAGCGCACACCCGCTAACTAGCTAGCCATTTCACATGGGTTACACCAGCCTAATCTTGGGAGTTGATAGGCTTGAAGTCATAAACAGCGCAATGCATTGCGAAGGGCTGCTGGCAAAACGCACGAAAGTGCTGTTTTGAATGAATGCTTACGAGCCTGCTGGTGCCTACTATCGCTCAGTCAGACTGCTCTATCAAATCATAGACTTAATTATAACATAATAACACACAGAAACATGAGCCTTAGGTCATTAATATGGTCAAATCCGGAAACTATCACGTTTATTCTTTCAGTGAAATACGGAACCGTTCCGTATTTTATCTAACGGGTGGCATCCATAAGTCCAAATATTCCTGTTACATTACACAACCTTCAATGTTATGTCATAATTACGTAAAATTCTGGCAAATTAGTTCGCAACGAGCCAGGCGGCCCAAACTGTTGCATATACCCTGACTGCGTGCAATGAACGGAAGAGAAGTGACACAATTTCACCTGGTTAATATTGCCTGCTAACCTGGATTTGTTTTAGCTAAATATGCAGGTTTAAAAATATATACTTCTGTGTATTGATTTTAAGAAAGGCATTGATGTGTATGGTTAGGTACAGTCGTGCAACGATTGTGCTTTTTTTCGCAAATGCGCTTTTGTTAAATCATCCCCCGTTCGGCGAAGATGGCTGTCTTTGTTAGGAAGAAATATTCTTCACAGTTCGGAACGAGCCAGGCGGCCCAAACTGCTGCATATACCCTGACTCTGTTGCAGAGATGACACAGAACAGCTGAACCTGAACCCAGCAGAACCAACAGCTGTACCTGAACTGAGCAGAACCAACAGTTGTACCTGAACCCAGCAGAACCAACAGCTGTACTAGTCCCTGGCCAGAACAGAGAAGCTACACATCTTTAATAGTGGGCAGTAAACCCTGTCATATAAACATTACTGGGTTTAGTTGGCCAGTTAAACATCAATACACATCTCACTCTCTCCTCTCCAACCAACACTTCCACCTCTCCAACTGACTCATCCATCTCTCCAACAGACTCATCCATCTCTCCAACAGACTCATCCATCTCTCCAACAGACTCATCCACCTCTCCAACAGACTCATCCACCTCTCCAACAGACTCATCCACCTCTCCAACAGACTCATCCACCTCTCCAACAGACTCATCCACCTCTCCAACAGACTCATCCACCTCTCCAACAGACTCATCCACCTCTCCAACAGACTCATCCACCTCTCCAACAGACTCATCCACCTCTCCAACTGAATCATCCACCTCTCCAACTGAATCATCCACCTCTCCAACTGAATCATCCACCTCTCCAACTGAATCATCCACCTCTCCAACTGAATCATCCACCTCTCCAACTGAATCATCCATCCAACTGAATCATCCACCTCTCCAACTGAATCATCCATCTATTTGGTAAAGGGCAGTAAACAGAGTAATGACGGTGCAGCTGTATTGTTAGACAGCCTCTCTGAAGGCTGTGCTGAAATCATTAAACGGCATGGGGGGGGGGCACTCAGGGGCCAAACCAGCCTGTCACACAGCACCTGCACCCATGGGAGGAGAGGAAACAATGGAACGAGAGAGAGAGCGCGAGAGAGAGCGCGAGAGAGGACGCAGGCCGGACAGACCCAGGGAGGGATAAACAACAGGGTTTATGACAGCTCTGAAGTTCAAAGGCAGCTGGCTGCACACTAACCTGTTACACACACACACACAATCCACCCCCCCTCACACACACACACACACACACACACACACACACACACACACACACACTAATGTATTCCAGCGTACATATGCACAGATGGAGCAGGTTGACAGAGAGTATCTTGGCATTTAAAGGTTATTTGGTCCATCGTTGTTCCAGTGAAGGATATTGCGGTGTGTCTATAATGAGAGGGTTTAAACACAGTAATGAGGGTTGGACCTGTTCCTCTGCAGGGGCTCAGTGAGCAGGGGGCCAGCTGGGCCGCATGTTCCCTCCACTTAACAGATGTCTGAGAGCGTGCACACACAAAATCATGATTTGTCCAAATAACCAGTGACAATTGTTCCTCGTTATTAGTCACATCCCATCGTTATTAGTCATATCCCATAGTCCTGGGACAGAAGTTACATACATCTATGTTACCGACGCCTGTCCAAGAGAGATTATACCCCCACCTCCCTCCCAGCCTCGGTACCTTTGGCAGCATAGGAGTGGTCCTCTTGCTCTTCTTGCCAGTGGGATCATCCATAAGGTCAGGTTCAAAGGCGTAGAGCTCTGTCAGCTCATTCATGGTGAAATGTCTCTCTATCTGCTGTTGATCCACCACTCGGAAGGACAGAGACTGTTTAGCCACCTGGCGGTCATAGATCTTCTCTTCCATAGTACCCTGAGAGGAGAAGAGGACAGGTGTTTACATCTATAGAACCCTGAGAGGAGAAGAGGACAGGTGTTTACATCTATAGAACCCTGAGAGGAGAAGAGGACAGGTTTACATCTATAGTACCCTGAGAGGAGAAGAGGACAGGTGTTTACATCTATAGAACCCTGAGAGGAGAAGAGGACAGGTGTTTACATCTATAAAACCCTGAGAGGAGAAGAGAACAGGTGTTTACATCTATAGAACCCTGAGAGGAGAAGAGGACAGGTGTTTACATCTATAAAACCCTGAGAGGAGAACAGGTGCTTACATCTATAGAACCCTGAGAGGAGAAGAGGACAGGTGTTAACATCTATAGAACCCTGAGAGGAGAAGAGGACAGGTGATTACATCTATAGAACCCTGAGAGGAGAAGAGGACAGGTGTTTACATCTATAGTACCCTGAGAGAAGAGGACAGGTGTTTACATCTATAGTACCCTGAGAGAAGAGGACAGGTGTTTACATCTATAGTACCCTGAGAGGAGAGGACAGGTGTTTACATCTATAGTACCCTGAGAGGAGAGGACAGGTGTTTACATCTATAGTACCCTGAGAGGAGAAGAAGACAGGTTTACATCTATAGTACCCTGAGAGGAGAAGAGGACAGGTTTACATCTATAGAACCCTGAGAGGAGAAGAGGACAGGTGTTTACATCTATAGAACCCTGAGAGGAGAAGAGGACAGGTGTTTACATCTATAGTACCCTGAGAGAAGAGGACAGGTGTTTACATCTATAGTACCCTGAGAGAAGAGGACAGGTGTTTACATCTATAGTACCCTGAGAGGAGAGGACAGGTGTTTACATCTATAGAACCCTGAGAGGAGAAGAGGACAGGTGTTTACATCTATAGAACCCTGAGAGGAGAAGAGGACAGGTTTACATCTATAGTACCCTGAGAGGAGAAGAGGACAGGTGTTTACATCTATAGAACCCTGAGAGGAGAAGAGGACAGGTGTTTACATCTATAAAACCCTGAGAGGAGAAGAGAACAGGTGTTTACATCTATAGAACCCTGAGAGGAGAAGAGGACAGGTGTTTACATCTATAAAACCCTGAGAGGAGAACAGGTGCTTACATCTATAGAACCCTGAGAGGAGAAGAGGACAGGTGTTAACATCTATAGAACCCTGAGAGGAGAAGAGGACAGGTGTTTACATCTATAGAACCCTGAGAGGAGAAGAGGACAGGTGTTTACATCTATAGTACCCTGAGAGAAGAGGACAGGTGTTTACATCTATAGTACCCTGAGAGAAGAGGACAGGTGTTTACATCTATAGTACCCTGAGAGGAGAGGACAGGTGTTTACATCTATAGTACCCTGAGAGGAGAGGACAGGTGTTTACATCTATAGTACCCTGAGAGGAGAAGAAGACAGGTTTACATCTATAGTACCCTGAGGAGAAGAGGACAGGTTTACATCTATAGAACCCTGAGAGGAGAAGAAGACAGGTTTACATCTATAGTACCCTGAGAGGAGAAGAGGACAGGTTAACATCTATAGTACCCTGAGAGGAGAAGAGGACAGGTTAACATCTATAGTACCCTGAGAGGAGAAGAGGACAGGTTTACATCTATAGAACCCTGAGAGGAGAAGAAGACAGGTTTACATCTATAGTACCCTGAGAGGAGAAGAGGACAGGTTTACATCTATAGAACCCTGAGAGGAGAAGTCAACTACCGTAATTTCCGGACTATTAAGCGCACCTGAATATAAGCCGCACCCACTGAATTTAAAAAATATATATTATTTTGAACATAAATAAGCCACACGTCTGTAAGCCGCAGGTGCCTACCGGTACATTGAAACAAATTAACTTTACACAGGCTTTAACGAAACACGGCTTGTAACAAAAATAAATAGGCTTTAACGAAACACGGCTTGTAAAAAAAATAAAAATAATTTGCAGTAAGCTTTAGTTGTCTTTTTGCACTGAGTCAATTCCTCACGCTGCTGTTTCCAACGTCTTATCATCGACTCATTAAGACCAAGCTCCCGTGCAGCAGCTCTATTTCCTTTTCCAACAGCCAGATCAATCCCCTTCAACTTGAAAGCTGCATCATATGCATTTCTCCGTGTCTTTGCCATGATGAGGGTGACAAAATGACTACCGTAATCAGAATGATGGGAAGTTTGAGAGCGCTCGATTTAATCTAAACAGTAAACAAAAAAGTTGTTTGACCTCAACCTGTCCGGCAATTTCATTGGTCTAATGAAAGCTTCATGCCGCCAAAAAACTAAGCACGTCACAGAATGTTTTTTTTGAAAAAAAAAAATTGAAAGCGGGAAAAATCCATATATTAGCCGCGTCATTGTTTAAGCCGCTGGGTTCAAAGCGTGGGAAAAAAGTTGCGGCTTATAGTCCGGAATTTACGGTATTCAGAAATGGTCTTTCTCAGGCAGGGGTCAAATCCCAGCAGGTAGAAAAGGATGTCAACAAGGTAATGTAGGCCATTAAAGATACACACACATATATGAGAGGTGAGAGGAAAGAGAAACAGGATACGCCACTACGTCACCAACTGTCCGGCTACACACGCCACCAACTGTCCGGCTACACACGCCACCAACTGTCCGGCTACACACGCCACCAACTGTCCGGCTACACACGCCACTAACTGTCCAGCTACACACGCCACTACGTCACTAACTGTCCAGCTACACACGCCAATAACTGTCCAGCTACACACGCCAATAACTGTCCAGCTACACACGCCAATAACTGTCCAGCTACACACGCCAATAACTGTCCAGCTACACACGCCAATAACTGTCCAGCTACACACGCCAATAACTGTCCAGCTACACACGCCAATAACTGTCCAGCTACACACGCCACTACGTCACCAACTGTCCGGCTACACACGCCACTACGTCACCAACTGTCCGGCTACACACGCCACTACGTCACCAACTGTCCGGCTACACACGCCACTACGTCACCAACTGTCCGGCTACACACGCCACTACGTCACCAACTGTCCGGCTACCCACGCCACTACGTCACCAACTGTCCGGCTACACACGCCACTACGTCACCAACTGTCCGGCTACACACGCCACTACGTCACCAACTGTCCGGCTACACACGCCACTACGTCACCAACTGTCCGGCTACACACGCCACCGACTGTCCGGCTACACACGCCACCAACTGTCCGGCTACACACGCCACCAACTGTCCGGCTACACACGCCACCAACTGTCCGGCTACACACGCCACCAACTGTCCGGCTACACACGCCACCAACTGTCCGGCTACACACGCCACCACCTGTCCGGCTACACACGCCACCAACTGTCCGGCTACACACGCCACCAACTGTCCGGCTACACACGCCACCAACTGTCCGGCTACACACGCCACCAACTGTCCGGCTACACACGCCACCAACTGTCCGGCTACACACGCCACCAACTGTCCGGCTACACACGCCACCAACTGTCCGGCTACACACGCCACCAACTGTCCGGCTACACACGCCACCAACTGTCCGGCTACACACGCCACCAACTGTCCGGCTACACACGCCACCAACTGTCCGGCTACACACGCCACCAACTGTCCGGCTACACACGCCACCAACTGTCCGGCTACACACGCCACCAACTGTCCGGCTACACACGCCACCAACTGTCCGGCTACACACGCCACCAACTGTCCGGCTACACACGCCACCAACTGTCCGGCTACACACGCCACCAACTGTCCGGCTACACACGCCACCAACTGTCCGGCTACACACGCCACCAACTGTCCGGCTACACACGCCACCAACTGTCCGGCTACACACGCCACCAACTCTCCGGCTACACACTACCCCTATGGGCCCTGGTCTAAAGTAGTGCACTACCCGTATGGGCCCTGGTCTAAAGTAGTGCACTACCCCTATGGGCCCTGGTCTAAAGTAGTGCACTACCCCTATGGGCCCTGGTCTAAAGTAGTGCACTACCCCTATGGGTCCTGGTCTAAAGTAGTGCACTACCCCTGGCTGACTTGCTGACTGGTTACCTGAGCCAGGAATCGGTAGACGTAGCAAGTCTTGAGCTGTCCGAAGCGGTAGACCCTGAAGATACTCTGGATGTCGTACGACGGGTTCCAGGACGCGTCAAAGATGATGACCCGGTTAGCTCCTATCAGGTTGATGCCCAGAGAACCAGCCCTGGTCGAGATCAGGAACAACCGACCTCTACAGAGTTAGAGGAGAGAGAGAGAGAGATGGAGAGTTAGAGGAGAGAGAGATGGAGAGAGAGGAGGAGATGGAGAGAGAGATGGAGAGTTGGAGGAGAGAGATGGAGAGTTGGAGGAGAGAGATGGAGAGTTAGAGGAGAGAGATGGAGAGTTAGAGGAGAGAGAGAGAGATGGAGAGTTAGAGGAGAGAGAGAGAGATGGAGAGTTAGAGGAGAAAGAGAGAGATGGAGAGTTAGAGGAGAGAGAGAGATGGAGAGTTAGAGGAGAGAGAGAGAGATGGAGAGTTAGAGGAGAGAGAGAGAGATGGAGAGTTAGAGGAGAGAGAGAGAGATGGAGAGTTAGAGGAGAGAGAGAGAGATGGAGAGTTAGAGGAGAGAGAGAGAGAGATGGAGAGTTAGAGGAGAGAGAGAGAGAGATGGAGAGTTAGAGGAGAGAGAGAGAGAGAGGGAGAGTTAGAGGAGAGAGAGAGAGAGATGGAGAGTTAGAGGAGAGGAGAGAGAGTAGAGGAGAGAGAGAGAGAGAGAGAGGAGAGTAGAGAGAGAGATGGAGAGTTAGAGGAGAGAGAGAGAGAGATGGAGAGTTAGAGTAGAGAGAGAGAGAGATGGAGAGTTAGAGTAGAGAGAGAGAGAGATGGAGAGTTAGAGTAGAGAGAGAGAGAGATGGAGAGTTAGAGGAGAGAGAGAGAGATGGAGAGTTAGAGGAGAGAGAGAGAGAGATGGAGAGTTAGAGGAGAGAGAGAGAGAGAGATGGAGAGTTAGAGGAGAGAGAGAGAGAGAGATGGAGAGTTAGAGAGAGAGAGAGAGATGGAGAGTTAGAGGAGAGAGAGAGAGAGTTAGAGGAGAGAGAGAGAGAGATGGAGAGTTAGAGGAGAGAGAGAGAGAGATGGAGAGTTAGAGGAGAGAGAGAGAGAGATGGAGAGTTAGAGGAGAGAGAGAGAGAGATGGAGAGTTAGAGGAGAGAGAGAGAGAGATGGAGAGTTAGAGGAGAGAGAGAGAGAGATGGAGAGTTAGAGGAGAGAGAGAGAGAGATGGAGAGTTAGAGGAGAGAGAGAGAGATGGAGAGTTAGAGGAGAGAGAGAGAGAGAGATGGAGAGTTAGAGGAGAGAGAGAGAGATGGAGAGTTAGAGGAGAGAGAGAGATGGAGAGTTAGAGGAGAGAGAGAGATGGAGAGTTAGAGGAGAGAGAGAGATGGAGAGTTAGAGGAGAGAGAGAGATGGAGAGTTAGAGGAGAGAGAGAGATGGAGAGTTAGAGGAGAGAGAGAGAGATGGAGAGATAGAGGAGAGAGAGAGAGATTGAGAGATAGAGGAGAGAGATGGAGAGATAGAGGAGAGAGAGAGATGGAGAGATAGAGGAGAGAGAGAGATGGAGAGATAGAGGAGAGAGAGAGAGAGAGATGGAGAGATAGAGGAGAGAGAGAGATGGAGAGATAGAGGAGAGAGATGGAGAGATAGAGGAGAGAGAGAGAGATGGAGAGATAGAGGAGAGAGATGGAGAGATAGAGGAGAGAGAGAGAGATGGAGAGATAGAGGAGAGAGAGAGAGATGGAGAGATAGAGGAGAGAGAGAGAGATAGAGGAGAGAGAGAGATGGAGAGATAGAGAGAGAGATAGAGGAGAGAGAGAGATGGAGAGTTAGAGGAGAGAGAGAGAGATGGAGAGTTAGAGCGGCGATGTAACATGTCTAAGTTCCAATATCCACTATCAAGGTACAGGACTACCAAAGAGACGTGATATCAGGGTATGGGGGTTTTCAATTAAAAACTACTTTGGCTGTAAAAGTTTAGTTCGAGAGCGGGGCGTAGAGGTGTGGAGAGCGAGGCGTAGAGGTGTGGACAGCGGGGCGTAGAGGTGTGGACAGCGGGGCGTAGAGGTGTGGACAGCGGGGCGTAGAGGTGTGGACAGCGGGGCGTAGAGGTGTGGAGAGCGGGGCGTAGTGGTGTGGAGAGCGGGGCGTAGTAGTGTGGAGAGCGGGGCGTAGTTTACCGGACGTTGCTGGTGTCATTGAACTCCTCGGCCCACTTCTTCCGGTTCAGGGCGTTGGTGGAGCCATCCAAACGGTAGTAGTCTATGTTCCGGAACCACTTCCCTTCACCTGCACAGATAAACACATAGTGTAGTTAGACGACAGTCTTCAAAAAGTACAGTCATCATACAGTTTGGCTTTCATTTATTTTACTAGGCAAGTCAGTTAAGAACAAATTCTTATTTAAAATGACAACCTACACCGGCCAAACCCTAAGCCGGAATACGCTGAGCCAATTGTGCATGGGACTCCCAATCACGGCCGGTTGAGACAGCCTGGATTGGATCCAGGGTGTCTGTAGTGACACCTCTAGTACCACTGCACCACTCGGGAGACCTTATTCTCTTTTCAGCTTCAGTTTAGGTAGCCAATAGACAGGCCCAGTTCCAAACCAATCCCTAGACAGGCCCAGTTCCAAACCAATCCCTAGACAGGCCCAGGTCCAAACCAATCCCTAGACAGGCCCAGGTCCAAACCAATCCCTAGACAGGCCCAGGTCCAAACCAATCCCTAGACAGGCCCAGGTCCAAACCAATCCCTAGACAGGCCCAGGTCCAAACCAATCCCTAGACAGGCCCAGGTCCAAACCAATCCCTAGACAGGCCCAGGTCCAAACCAATCCCTGCCCCCTCACTGAAGCCACAAAGTTCAAAGGACACCAACGGTACTGCAGGCATTACTGGTAGTAAACAGGGTCCCCATTATAGTGGAAGGGAAAATGATGATTTTCCTGTAAATAAGACACTTCTATTACACCAGATGTCCTGATGATGTCATGAGCACCATTTAGTGGCTAATGGGATGCCACCTTTCCAACCATTCAGGGGTCAAATGTCTTCCCTGCTAGAGCTGCCCTGGTCAACTGTAAGGGCTGTTACTGTGAAGTGGAAACGTCTAGGAGCAACAATGTCTCAGACGCAGAGTGGTAGGTCACACAAGCTCACAGAACGGGACCGCTGAGTGCTGAAGCGTGTAAAAATTATCTATCCTCAGTTGCAACACTCACTAACGAGTTCCAAACTGCCTTTGGAAGCAACGTCAGCACAACAACTGCTCGTCGGGAGCTTCATGAAATGGGTTTCCATGGCCCAACAGTCGCACACAAGCCTAAAATCACAATGTGCAATGCCAAGCGTCGGCTGGAGTGCTGTAAAGCTCGCCGCCATTGGACTCTGGAGCAGTGGAAACACGCTCTCTTGAATGATGAATCATGCTTCACTATCTGGCTGTCCAGCGTACGAACCTGGGTTTGGCAGAAGCCAGGAGAACTCTACCTGCCCCAACTGCCAACTGTAAAGTTTGGTGGAGGAATAATGGTCTGGGGCTGTTTTTAATGGTTCAGGCTCGGCACCTTATTTCCAGTGAAGTGAAATCTTAACGCTACAGCATACAATGACATTCTAGACAATTCTGTGCTTCCAAGGCTCTTTCCTGTTTCAGCATAATGCACACATGCACAAAGCAAGGTCCATATAGAAATGGACAGAGCCTTGACCTCAACCCCATCGTACACTTTTGGGATGAATTGAAACGCCTACTGCGAGCCAGGCCTAATTGCCTAACATCAGTGCCTGACCCCTTCTAATGCTCTTGTGGCTGAATGGAACCAAGTCCCCGCAGAAATGTTCCAACAACTAGTGGAAAGCCTTCCCAGAAGGGTGGAGGCTGTTACAGTAGCAAAGGACGGACCAACACCATATGAATTAATTTTGGAATGAGATGTTGGACGAGCAGTCCACATACTTTTGGTCATGTAGTGTACTTAATAAGAGAAGGCAGCACTGACAAAATCACTATCATCACTTCCTGGAGTAGATCAAACTGAGCATGACACCATATGGAGATGTAAGTACTGAGAGAGAAGAGGGGAGAATGGAGAGAGGACAGATACAAGCTAAAAGTACTGTGAGAGAAGAGGAGAACGGGACAGATACAAGCTAAAAGTACTAAGAGAGAAGAGGAGAGCTTGTATCTGTCCTCTCTCCCTTCTCCTCTTCTCTCTCAGTACTTACATCTCCATATGGTGTCATGCTCAGTTTGATCTACTCCAGGAAGTGATGATAGTGATTTTGTCAGTGGAGAACGGAGAGAGGACAGATACAAGCTAAAAGTACTGAGAGAGAAGAGGAGAACGGAGAGAGGAGAACAGAGAACGGAGAGAGGACAGATACAAGCTAAAAGTACTGAGAGAGAAGAGGGGAGAACGGAGAGAGGACAGATACAAGCTAAAAGGCCAGAGAGAAGAGGGGAGAACAGAGAGGGGAGAACGGAGAGGAGAACGGAGAGGATCAGATTTAAGTTAAAAGTACTGAGAGAGAAGAGGGAAGAGAGGAGAACGGAGAGAGGAGAACGGAGAGAACGGAGAGGAGAACGGAGAGAGGAACAGATTTAAGTTAAAAGTACTGAGGGAGAACAGAGAGGGGAGAACGGAGAGGGGAGAGGGGAACAGATTTAAGTTAAAAGGACAGAGAGAAGAGGGGAGAACGGAGAGAGGAGAACGGAGAGAGGACAGATACAAGCTAAAAGGACAGAGAGAGAAGACTCAGTGAGCATAGCCTTGCTATTGAGAAAGGCCGCAATAGGCAGACCTGGCTCTCAAGAGAAGACAGGCTATCTGCACACTGCCCACAAAATGAGGTGGACACTGAGCTGCACTTCCTAACCTCCTGCCAAATGCATGACCATAGTAGAGAGACATATTTCTCTCTGATTACACAGATCCACAAAGAATTTGAAAACCAATTAAAATGTGACCTGTTGCCACAAGAAAAGTGCAACCAATTTAGAACAAACACCATTGTAAATTCCCGTTTGTACTTTAATTATGTGCACATTGTTACAACACTGTATATAGAAATATGACATTTGAAATGTCTTTATTTTTTGGGAACTTTTGGGAATGTAATGTTTACTGTTAAACAACAAAAATGATTTAACTTTTGTTTATTATCTATTTCACTTGCTTTGGCAATGTTAACATATGTTTCTCATACCAATAAAGCCCTTAAATTGAAATTGATTTGAGAGATGTAAACTAAAAGTTCTGAGAGAACAGCGATAGTGGAGGCCAGGCCAAACGAGGCCTCTCAGGCACAAGTGTTCAGCCTTTTAATATGGCCTGCTAAACACACACGCATGCCGCCTGCTTCACAACTAACATCCAGTATGGTTCCAATTACTTCAGTGATCTTTTCATTACAAATTGCTAAGCCTTAAGCAAACATTTTTTTTGTGTTATATCATTTTTTTAATTTTTTTTTTAAAGAGTCAAGGTCTAATCATTTTCAAAAAGTAAGCAAAACCAGATGCCAAGGCTTAATTAAGAACATGACCTAACGCCAGAGGCTGTGTGTTTGTTGAGAGGGGCAGAGAGCAATACTGTGTGCATGTACCAGTACACATGTTGCATGTCTTCAGAGTGTGTTGTTTTCTCTCATTACGACCCCGCCCCGGTCTCCTCCGGTACTAACCCGCCCCGGTTCCAACCCGCCCCGGTCTCCTCCGGTAACCCACCCGCCCCGGTCTCCTCCGGTATCCCACCCGCCCCGGTCTCCTCCGGTAACCCACCCGCCCCGGTCTCCTCCGGTAACCCACTGTTTCTAGCAGTATACATGGTTGGGGTAGTGCACTACATTAGACCAGGGCCCATAGGGGTAGTGCACTACTTTAGACCACGGCCCATAGGGGTCGTGCACTACTTTAGACCAGGGCCCATAGGGGTAGTGCACTACTTTAGACCAGGACCCATAGGGGTAGTGCACTACTTTAGACCAGGGCCCATAGGGGTAGTGCACTACTTTAGACCAGGGCCCATACGGTAAGTGCACTATATAGGGAATAGAGTGCCATAGGGGACAAACCGATTGAGGACAGAGCTGTCCTTCTATTCATCAGTAGTTAGTTTAGTGATATAAGCTTGGTATTGAGGTTGATGTATAAAACATGTAAGTCCAATATTTGTGGTAAAGGAATTTAAATCGGGATCTGCTACTGTTTATCAGTCACTTTATTCTTAGTTATAATATGAATAGTTAAAAAAAAAAAACTCATAGGCTACTGTTTATCAGTCACTTTATTCTTTCTTATGTTTTGGGATCCTGAGTGGTGCAGCGGTCTAACGTGCGGGTCCGCATGAGACATTGTCCACATGTTGAGGTTGTCCACCCACACCAGAGGAGATTAGGACATTCAGGTTGAAATATCAAAATTAACTCTGAACCAACTATATTCATTTGGGGACAGGTCGAAAAGCATTAAACATTTATGGTAATGTAGCTAGCTAGCTTGCTGTTGCTCGTAAGTCGCTCTGGATAAGAGCGTCTGCTAAATGACTTAAATGTAAAAATGTAGCTAATTTGTCCTGGGATATAAACATTGGGTTGTTATTTTACCTGGAATGCACAAGGTCCACTACTCCGACAATGAATCCACAGATAAAAGGGTAAACCAAGTTAATTTCTATCTCTCCTCCATCAGGCTTCTTCTTTGGACTTTATGTGGTGGTTGGCAACCAACTTTAAGGTGCATTACCACCACCAACTGGACTGGAGTGTGGCCCTCAGTTCATCTTTCAATCACCTACATGGGTATATGCTCCCAAAAACCAATGAGGAGATGGAAGAAAGGAGATTTGCAGTGCATCAAGCATCACAAATAGAACCAAGTCTTATTTTAGCGACTTGCTACGCAGACAGTCATTGACGTGGGCGATCAGTGTGGGTGCAATGACGGAATAACACGTATGTGTACATCTATTTTACAACACGCGGTGTGGTAAGCATGTTATGGTGTCATGGTACAGTGAGCCGGTGGTGTACATAACGGACAAGGTTGGGAAACACTAGGCTAGGGGTTGTTAGTGGACAGTGTGTCCAGGGACTACCTCGGTAACGAGAGGGTTGTCCCTCTCTGCTAGGGGGTAGGGGTTATGTTGGAGGGGTTAGGGTGCAGGGCAGTATAGTACCTTTATAGGGAGCGGGTTTCTCCTCCTCTTTGGCTCGGCCAGCCAGCTCCAGGAAGTCTTCAATCAGGTCCAGAGAGATGAGAGACTGACTGAACACCAGACTGATGAGAGGATAGAAGACACTGTCAACATCACATCATCACTGGACTGTATGTCAAGTTATCAGGACATTTGAAAACATGAAAAAAAATTGCCATTTAAGCGTTTCATTCAAGCACTTAGCATTGATCAATTCAGCACTTCTTGTCTCAAAGTGTAGCATGTTTTCAGAGCATGGCCCCTTACACTTTGCCCCCCACCTCCTCCTTTGTGGTGGGCTCTCTCTCATGAATTGATATGATGTATTTAGGTGAGCGGACACCTGGAGCGGATGACTTGAGAGAGTTGTCCTTCATGTCATTCAGTATTTCTTTGTGACTAAAAACCCCATTCCTGATTGGCAGATTAGAAGCAAATCAAATCTTATTTGTCACATTCAATGTATATAGTCCAGCTGGCAATTTCATGAATTGTTCAGCAGTCTTATAGCTTGGGTGTAGAAGCTGTTAAGGAGCCTTTTGGACCTAGACTTGGTGCCCCAGTACCGCTTGCCGTGCAGTTTCAGAGAGAACAGTCTATGACTAGGGTGATTGGAGTCTTTGACAATTTTTAGGGCCTTCCTCTGACACCGCCTAGTATAGAGGTCCTGGATGGCAGGAAGCTTGGCCCCAGTGATGTACTGAGCCGTACCCTCTGGAGTGCCTTGCGGTTGGAGGCCGAGCGCGGTAATGCAACCGGTCAGGATGCTCTCGATGTTGCAGCTGTAGAGCTTTTTGAAGATGTGGGGACCCATGCCAAATCTTTTCAGTCTCCTGAGGGGGAATAGGTTTTGTCGTGCCCTTTTCACAACTGTCTCGGTGTGTCTGGACCATGATAGTTTTTTGGTGATGTGGACACCAAGGAACTTTAAAATCTCGACCCACTCCACAAAAGCCCTGTCGATGTGAATGGGGGCCTGTTCGGCCCTCCTTTTCCTGTAGTCCACGATCAGCTCCTTTGTTTTGATCACATTGAGGGAGAGGTTGTTGTCCTGGCACCACACGGCCAGGTATCTGACCTCCTCCCTAAAGGCTGTCTCAGCGTTGTTCGTGATCAGGCCTACCCTCGGTGTTGTCAGCAAACTTAATGGTGTTGGAGTCGTGTTTGGCCACCCAGTCGTGAGTGAACAGGGAGTACTGGAGGGGACTGAGTATGCACCCCTGAGGGGCCCCCGTGTTGAGGATCAGTGTGGCAGATGTCTTGTTGCCTACTCTCACCACCTGGGGGCGGCCCGTCAGGAAGTCAAGGATCCAGTTGCAGAGGGAGGGTCCTTAGTTTATTGATGAGCTTTGAGGGCACTACGGTGTTGAATGCTGAGCTGTAGTCAATGAACAGCATTCTCACATAGGTGTTCCTTTTGTCCAGGTGGGAAAGGGCGGTGTGGATTGCGTTTGAGATAGCGTCATCTGTGGTTCTGTTGAGGCGGTATGCGAATTGGAGTGGGTCTAGGGTTTCTGGGATAATGGTGTTGATGTGAGCCATGACCAGCTTTTCAAAGCACTTCATGGTTACCAACGTGAGTGCTACGGGGCAGTAGTCATTTAGGCAGGTTACCTTCGCATTCTTGGGAACAAGGGACTATGGTGGTCTGTTTGAAACATGTAGGTATTACAGACTCGGTCAGGGAGAGGTTGAAAATGTCAGTAAAGACACATGCCAGTTGGTCCGCACATGGTCTGAGTATACCTCCCGGTAATCCGTCAGGCCCCGCGTCCTTTTGAATGTTGACCTGTTTAAACGTCTGGCTCACATCGGCTACGGAGAGCGTGATCACACAGTTGTCCGGAACAGCCGGTGCTCTCATGCATGCTTCTGTATTGCTTTCCTCAAAGCGAGCATAAAATACATTTAGCTCGTCTGGTTGGCTCACGTCACTGGGCAGCTCGCGGCTGGGATTCCCTTTGTAGTCAGTAATAGTTTCAAAGCCCTGCCCCATCCGATGAGCATCAGAGCTGGTGTAGTAGGATTCGGTCTTAGTCCTGTATTGACGCCTTGCCTGTTTGATGGTTCGTCTGAGGACATTGCCAGACGTCTTATATGCGTTAGGATTAGTGTCCCGCTCCTTGAAAGCGGCAGCTCTAGCCTTTAGCTCGGTGAGGATGTTGCCTGTAAACCATAGCTTCTGGTTGGGATATGTACATACAGGCACTGTGGAGACGACGTCATCGATAAACTTATTGATGAAGCTGGTGACAGACTAGCACCTGCTGCTCATAGGTTGTTCTTTACAAACACTTATGAATTTAAATACAATTATACCTACACACTGAAGGCTGTAAAGCCGAAACATCTGTGTACGTTATCCCTGATGCAGTGAAAATAATACAAAAAAATGTAATAATGACGTTTTATTCAAAATTCCATCTTTGTTTGTCTGAATTGGTGGGTTTCTGGTTCTTCCTCCACCTCATATGTATATGATAGTTTCTTACATTTTATCCTCACCTTCTCAGCCATGCGTACATTACAAATTACAAATATATATAAATGTATATACACTGCTCAAAAAATAAAGGGAACACTTAAACAACACAATGTAACTCCAAGTCAATTATACTTCTGTGAAATCAAACTGTCCACTTAGGAAGCAACACTGATTGACAATAAATGTCACATGCTGTTGTGCAAATGGAATAGACAACAGGTGGAAATTATAGGCAATTAGCAAGACACCCCCAATAAAGGAGTGGTTCTGCAGGTGGTGACACGACCACTTCTCAGTTCCTATGCTTCCTGGCTGATGTTTTGGTCACTTTTGAATGCTGGCGGTGCTTTCACTCTAGTGGTAGCATGAGACGGAGTCTACAACCCACACAAGTGGCTCAGGTAGTGCAGCTCATCCAGGATGGCACATCAATGCGAGCTGTGGCAAGAAGGTTTGCTGTGTCTATCAGCGTAGTGTCCAGAGCATGGAGGTGCTACCAGGAGACAGGCCAGTACATTAGGAGACGTGGAGGAGGCCGTAGGAGGGCAACAACCCAGCAGCAGGACCGCTTCCTCCGCCTTTGTGCAAGGAGGAGCAGGAGGAGCACTGCCAGAGCCCTGCAAAATGACCTCCAGCAGGCCACAAATGTGCATGTGTCTGCTCAAACGGTCAGACACAGACTCCATGAGGGTGGTATGAGGGCCCGATGTCCACAGGTGGGGGTTGTGCTTACAGCCCAACACCGTGCAGGACGTTTGGCATTTGCCAGAAAAAAACAAGATTGGCAAATTCGCCACTGGCGCCCTGTGCTCTTCACAGATGAAAGCAGGTTAACAATGAGCACATGTGACAGACGTGACAGTCTGGAGATGCCGTGGAGAACGTTCTGCTGCCTGCAACATCCTCCACCATGACCGGTTTGGCGGTGGGTCAGTCATGGTGTGGCATTTCTTTGGGGGGGCCGCACAGCCCTCCATGTGCTTGCCAGAGGTAGCCTGGCTGCCATTAGGTACCGAGATGAGATCCTCAGACCCCTTGTGAGACCATATGCTGGTGCGGTTGGCCCTGGGTTCCTCCTAATGCAAGACAATGCTAGACCTCATGTGGCTGGAGTGTGTCAGCAGTTCCTGCAAGAGGAAGGCATTGATGCTATGGACTGGCCCGCCCGTTCCCCAGACCTGAATCCAATTGAGCACATCTGGGACATCATGTCTCGCTCCATCCACCAACGCCACGTTGCACCACAGACTGTCCAGGAGTTGGCGGATGCTTTAGTCCAGGTCTGGGAGGAGATCCCTCAGGAGACCATCCGCCACCTCATCAGGAGCATGCCCAGGCGTTGTAGGGAGGTCATACAGGCACGTGGAGGCCACACACACTACCGAGCCTCATTTTGACTTGTTTTAAGGACATTACATCAAAGTTGGATCAGCCTGTAGTGTGGTTTTCCACTTTAATTTTGAGTGTGACTCCAAATCCAGACCTCCATGGGTTGATAAATTGGATTTCCATTGATTAATTTTGTGTGATTTTGTTGTCAGCACATTCAACTATGTAAAGAAAAAAGTATTTAAGATTATTTCATTCATTCAGATCTAGAATGTGTTATTTTAGTGTTCCCTTTATTTTTTTGAGCAGTGTATTATAGTTTCTTACATTTTGTCCTCCACCTCCTCGGCCATGCGGAGGATCTCAAACAGCAGCACCATTTTCCCAGAATGCTCCAGGATCTCAGAGTCAGCCTCCGTAACAAACTCCTTGTGCCAGTCAGGACTCCTGGTGCCAGGGCTGGAGGCCAGACGCACTGGGTAGGGTAGAGGGTAAAAATGTATATGTTTTTTATTAGGATCCCCATTAGTGACAGCTAGTCTTACTAGGGTACGACACAACGAAAAGTATTTTGTCAAATTTAATTTACATACATTTTAAATCATTAACATGTAGTGTGTGTGCATCTATCAGTTGCACATACATGTCAGTACATAAACACAACAAGTAGGTCACATGGGGGAGAGGAGTTGTGCCGTGAGGTGTTGCTTTATTTGTTTTTTGAAACCAGGTTTGCTGTTCACTTGCGCTATATAAGATGGAAGGGACTTCCATGCAATCACAGCTCTGTATAATACTGTATGTTTCCCGGGAATTTGTTCTGGAAAAGATCCCTGGTGGCAATGCTGGTGGGATAAGTGCGTGCGCGTCAGTGCTGTGTGTAAGTTGATTATGCAAACAATTTGGAATTTCCAACAATGTTTATTATAACAAGTAGTGACACAGTCAGTCTTTCCGTGCAGCACTGGACCATATGACTGGAAAATAATCAAGACTAGACAAAACTAGAGCCTGCAGAAGTTGCTTTTTGGAGTGTGGTGTCAAAAAAAAGCTGAGCATCTCTTTATTACGGCCAGACCTCCCCCATCTTTACAACCATTGAATCTACATGTTTTGACCATGACAGTTTACAATCCAAGGTAACGCCAAGTAATTTAGTCTCCTCAACTTGTTCAACAGCCACACCATTCATTACGAGATTCAGCTGAGGTCTAGAATTTAGGGAATGATTTGTACCAAATACAATGTTGTTAGTTTTAGAGATGTTCAGGACCAGTTTATTACTGGCTACCCATTCTAAAACAGACTGTAACTCTTTGTTAAGGGTTTCAGTGACTTCATTAGCAGTGGTTGCTGATGTGTATATGGTTGAATCATCAGCATACATGGACACACATTGTGTTTAATGCCAGTGGCAGGTCATTGGTAAAACTAGAAAAGAGTAGAGGGCCTAGAGAGCTGCCCTGTGGTACACCACACTTTACATGTTTGACATGAGTGAGGCTTCCATTAAAGAAAACCCTTTGAGTTCTATTAGATAGATAGATCTGAATCCACGATATGGCAGAGGTTGAAAAGCCATAACACATTATGGTGAATAATATCAAAGGCTTTACTGAAATCTAACAGTAGACCTCCCACAATCGTCTTATTATCAATTACTTTCAACCAATCATCAGTCATTTGTGCCAGTGCAGGACATGTTGAGTGCCCTTCCCTATAAGAATGCTGAAAGTCAGTTCATTTGTTTAGAGAAATAGCATTATATTTAGTCCAAAACTTTTTTCCAAAAGTTTGCAACAAGCTGTGTAACCCTAACTAACCCTGGTAATAGTCTGATACCAGTCAGTGTAACCCTAACTAACCCTGGCAATAGTCTGATAGGAGTCAGTGTAACCCTAACAAACCCTGGTAATAGTCTGATACCAGTCAGTGTAACCCTAACTAACCCTGGCAATAGTCTGATAGGAGTCAGTGTAACCCTAACAAACCCTGGTAATAGTCTGATACCAGTCGGTGTAACCCTAACTAACCCTGGTAGTAGTCTGATACCAGTCAGTGTAACTAACCCGGGTAATAATCTGATACCAGTCAGTGTAACCCTAACTAACCCTGGTAATAGTCTGATACCAGTCAGTGTAACCCTAACTAACCCTGGTAATAGTCTGATACCAGTCAGTGTAACTAACCCTGGTAATAATCTGATACCAGTCAGTGTAACCCCAACTAACCCTGGTAATAGTCTGATACCAGTCAGTGTAACCCTAACTAACCCTGGTAATAATCTGATTCCAGTCAGTGTAACCCTAACTAACCCTGGTAAGTATGATACCAGTCAATGTAACCCTAACTAACCCTGGTAAGTCTGATACCAGTCAGTGTAACCCTAACTAACCCTGGTAATAGTCTGATAAGAGTCAGTGTAACCCTAACTAACCCTGGTAATAGTATGATACCAGTCAGTGTAACTAACCCTGGTAATAATCTGATACCAGTCAGTGTAACCCCAACTAACCCTGGTAATAGTATGATACCAGTCAGTGTAACTAACCCTGGAAATAGTCTGATAGGAGTCAGTGTAACCCTAACTAACCCTGGTAATAGTCTGATAGGAGTCAGTGTAACCCTTACTAACCCTGGTAATATTCTGATACCAGTCAGTGTAAGCCTAACTATCCCTGGTAATAGTCTGATACCAGTCAGTGTAACCCAAACTAACCCTGGTTATAGTCTGATACCAGTCTGTGTAACCCAAACTAACCCTGGTAATAGTCTGATAGGAGTCAGTGTAACCCTAACTAACCATGGTAATAGTCTGATACCAGTCAGTGTAACCCTAACTAACCCTGGTAATAGTCTGATACCAGTCAGTGTAACCCTAACTAACCCTGGTAATAGTCTGATACCAGTCAGTAACTAACCCTGGTAATCGTCTGATACCAGTCAGTGTAACCCTAACTAACCCTGGTAAAAGTTTGATAGGAGTCAGTGTAACTAACCCTGGTAATAGTCTGATACCAGTCTGTGTAACCCAAACTAACCCTGGTTATAGCCTGATACCAGTCAGTGTTACCCTAACTAACCCTGGTAATAGTCTGATACCAGTCAGTGTAACCCTAACGAACCCTGGTAATAGTCTGACAGGAGTCAGTGTAACCCTAACTAACCCTGGTAATAGTCTGATACCACTCAGTGTAACCCTAACTAACCCTGGCAATAGTCTGATAGGAGTCAGTGTAGACCTAACTCGCCCTAGGTAATAGTCTGATACCAGTTAGTGTAACTAACCCTGGTAATAGTCTGATAGGAGTCAGTGTAACCCTAAATAACCCTGTAATAGTATGATACCAGTCAGTGTAACCCTAACTAACCCTGGTAATAGTCTGATACCCGTCAGTGTAACCCTAACTAACCCTGGTAATTGTCTGATACCAGTCAGTGTAATCCTAACTAACCCTGCAGCAAGCCAGGTCTTGGGTAGCAGAATTACCTTGGCTTCCCTCCAGGACAAAGACTTTGCTCTAGGCTCAGATTAAAAATATGGCAGATAGATGGAAAGCTACTGAGGATGTTAGCTGACTCTATAGCCACTTCTAAATTGTCAATGCCAGAAGGTTTTTCATTATTGATCGATAACAATAAT
Source organism: Salmo trutta (assembly GCF_901001165.1). Classification (NCBI taxonomy): domain Eukaryota; kingdom Metazoa; phylum Chordata; class Actinopteri; order Salmoniformes; family Salmonidae; genus Salmo; species Salmo trutta. The sequence goes on from NW_021822701.1 coordinate 265,698, forward strand.
TTTCCAACTCTAACTTTACAAAATTCAAACTTGTAATGCTTTTCTTTCATTATTAGTTTTTCTATGAATGAATACGATGGCTGCTCGTTGTTGACATTTCCTGCCTAATGAAGTAATCATTAAAATAACTGGCAGCATCAAATGGTTTTGTGACGAATAAGCCATCTGATTCGATGAAAGATGGATTTGAATTAGTCTTTCTGCCCCTCATTTAATTTAAAGTACTACAAAGTTTTTTTTCCATCATTCTTTATATCATTGATCTTGGCTTCATAATACAGTTTCTTCTTTTTGTGGAGTTTAGTCACATAATTTCAGCCAGTCAGATGTGCAGCCAGACTTATTAGCCACTCCTTTTGCCCCATCTCCTTCAACCATAGTTTTCCAATTCCTCATCAATCCATGGAGCCTTAACAGTTCTAACAGTTTCTTAACAGGTGCATGTTTATTACTAATTGGAAGCAAATTCATGAATTCATCAAGTGCAGCGTCTGGATGCTCCTTATTAATCACATCAGACCAACAAATATATGTTTAATATCATCCAGCTAAATCTTTTGTATGATCTCTTATACACAATTTTAGGCCCAGCTTTTGGAACTTTGGCTTTCCTGGATATAGCCACTATATGGTGATCACTGCATCCAATGGGTACGGATACAGTTTTAGAACAAAGTTCTACAGAATTAGTAAAAATGTTATCAAAATACATACATACATACATACATACATACATACATACATACATACATACATACATACATACATACATACATACATACATACATACATACATGAAAGTATTCAGACCATCACGTTTTTAGGTTACAGCCTTTTTCTAAACTGCATTAAATATTTTTTCTTCCTCATCAAAACACAAACATCCCATAATGATAAAGAAAAAACAGCTTTATACATTTTTGCAAATTTATTAAAAAAAAAAAGTAAATATCACATTTACATAAGTATTCAGACCCTTCACTCAGTACCTTGTTTAAGCACCTTTGGCAGCGACTACAGCCTCGAGTCTTCTTGGGAATGACGCTACAAGCTTGGCATACCTGTATTTGGGGAGTTTCTCCCATTCTTCTCTGTAGATCCTCTCAAGCTCTGTCAGGTTGGACGAGGAGCGTCACTGCAAAGGTGTTTTCAGGTCTCTCCAGAGATGTTTGATCGGGTTCTGGCTTGGCCACTCAAGGACATTCAAAGGGACTTGAAGCCACTCCTACATTGTCTTGGTTGTGTGCTCAGGGTCGTTGTCCTGTTGGAAGGTGAACCTTCACCCCAGTCTGAGGCTCTGGAGCAGGTTTCATCAAGGATCTCTGTACTTTGCTGTTCATCTGTCCCTCGATCCTGACTAGTCTCACAGTCCCTGCAGCTGAAAACATCCCCACAGCATGATGCTGCCACCACCATGCTTCACTGTAGGGATGGTGCCAGGTTTCCTCCAGAGGTGACGATTGGCATTCAGGCCAAAGTGTTCAATCTTGGTTTCATCAGACCAGATAATCTTGTTTCTCATGGTCAGAGTTCTATAGATGCTTTTTGAGAAACTCCAAGCGGGCTGTCATGTGCCTTTTACTGAGGAGTGGCTTCCATCTGGCCACTCTACCATAAAGGCCTGATTGGAGAGATGGTTGTCCTTCTGGAAGGCTTTCCGATCTCCACAGAGGAACTCTGGAGTTCTGTCAGAGTGACTATCGGGTTCTTGGTCAGCTCCCTGACCAAAACCCTTCTCCCGCGATTGCTCAGTTGGCCAGAAGGCCAGCTCTAGGAAGAGTCATGGTGATTCCAAACTTCTTCCATTTAAGAATGATGGAGGCCACTGTGTTCTTGGGGAACTTCAAGCCTGTGGAAATATTTTGGTACCCTTCCCCAGGTCTGTGCCTCGACACAATCCTGGGAAATGTTTTGGTACCCGTCCCCAGGTCTGTGACCCTCGACACAATCCTGTCTCGGAGCTCTACTGACAATTCCTTCGACCTCGTGGCTTGGTTTTTGCTCTGACATGCACTATCAACTGTGGGACCTAATATAGACACGTGCATCTTGCCAGACAAGATGCATCTTGCCATCTTGATGTAATAAATGTATCACTAGCCACTTTAAACAATGCCACTTTATATCATGTTTTCAAACCCTACATTACTCATCTCATATGTATATACTGTACTCTAAACCATCTACTGCATCTTGCCTATGCCGTTCGGGCATCACTCATTCATATATTTTTATGTACATATTCGTATTCATTCCTTTACACTTGTGTGTATAAGGTAGTTGTTGTGAAATTGTTAGGTTATATTACTTGTTAGATTTTACTACATGGTCGGAACTAGAAGCACAAGCATTTCGCTACACTCGCATTAACATCTGCTAACCATGTGTATGTGACAAATAAATTTGATTTGAGCCTTTCCAAATCATGTCCAATCAATTGAATTTACCACAGGTAGACTACAATCAAGTTGTAGAAACATCAAGTACGATCAATGGAAACAGGATGCACCTGAACTCAATTTTGACTCTCATAGCAAAGGGTCTGAATACTTATGTAAATAAGGTATCTGTTTCTTGTTTAATAACTTAGCGAACATTTCTAAAAACCTGTTTTAGCTTCGTCATTATGGATTATTGTGTGTCGACTGATGAGGAAACAACTTAATTTAATACATTTTAGAAATAAAGCTAAAGGTAACAAAGTGTGGAAAAATGGAAGGGGTCTGAATACATGATAGGCACTGTACATGATCTTGTTTCTGTAGTGGTTGTAAACACTCTGTTAGGTTGAATAAAATCCTGAACCAGATTACAGCCACTGGTTACAGGCAGAAGCTTCCTCTTGAGCAGACATCTTGAAGAAAACCAGTCAATATTCAGGTCCCCAAGAAAGTGTATGTATGTATGTATATATATATATATATATGTATGTATATATGTATGTATATATATATATATGTATATATACACACACACACACACACACACACACACACACACATATATATATATATATACACACACATCACATAAACAAAATCAGGCATTTCACACATATTTAGATTCTGACTGTTAGCACTTGGTGGCCTATAGCAACAGCCTCACATTATAGGCTTTAGATGAGGAACCTGCAAACACAGCACTTCAACACTCGACATGAGATATTCTCTAAGCATTACAGGGATATGGCTCTGAATATAGAACAACTTCCCCCATAAGCATTCCTGTCTTTTCTATAGATGTTATATCCTTTTATTGCTACTGCTGTACCAAAGAAATTATCCAAATGACTCTCAGAAATGGCTAATATATGAAAGTTACCTGATGTTCGCCAGTTATTAATTTCATTAACTTTAATTTTAAGGCTACATATGTTAATAAGGGCTATTTTCAGCCCTTTCCTGGGTAGCTTATGAGGGTTAGAAGGCAAACTTGTGCCAGTCAAGACTCCTGGTGCCAGGGCTGGACGCACAAGGGAGGGGAAAGGGCATGGGTTACATTCCGACTACACCGCTCGCATCGCGTGCGACTCTACTCAATTATTGCGCCAACGAGCGTCTGCGTTGCCAAGCGCTAAAATAGAAGTCAGTTCTATTTGTGACGCTGATCGCCTTGTAAGTCCTGCCTCTCCCATCTCCTCATTGGTTTATAGAAGCAGATAACCAATGAGGAGATGGCACGTGGGTATACCCACATGGGCGATTGAAAGACAACTGAGTTCGTCGGGCGTCGTGGTAGTACTATGAAAGTTTAGATGCCAATCGCCATACAAAGTCCAAAGAAGGAAAAGCCTGGAAGGAGGGGAGATGACTAGAAATGATTCGGTTGACCGTTTTATGTCTGGATTAATTGTCGGAGTAGAGGACTTTGTGCATTTCAGTTAAAATAACTCAACATTTATTTCCCAGGACAAATTAGCTGGCAACAGCAAGCTAGCTACATAGGTCAAATTAGCTAGCAACTGCAAGCTAGCTAGCTAAATTGCCATAAATGTTTAATGCTTTTTGACTTGTCCCCAAATTAATATAGTTGGTTTAGAGTTTGTTTTGATATTTTAACCTGCGCTGAGCTGAAGCGGTGAGGTCAGACGGTTCATGTATGTGCCTTGCAAAAGTATTCAGAACCCTTTACATGTTAGTGTTACAAAGTGGGATTAAAATTCATCTAATTGTTTTTTTTTTTTTTTTACAATCTTGACAAAAAATCCCCATTTCAAATAAAATATATCTATTTAAGATATTACTATTTTAGTTAAATAAAAAATCCTAAATATAAAGCCCCTTGTTAAGGCAGGCCTTGGTTCAGGAGGAACATCAGCCCCTTGTTAAGGCAAACCTTGGTTCAGGAGGAACATCAGCCCCTTGTTAAGGCAAACCTTGGTTCAGGAGGAACATTTGGCTTGACAAATCACAAGTTAAATGGACTATAATGATTTCACTTTTTTTTTATGACTCCCCCTTCCTCTGTTCCCCATATATACAACATCTGTAAAGTTCACCAGTCAAGTATTGAATTTCAAGCTGATTGGTAACAACAAATCAGACATTTAATATCTCTTGAAGGTTCATAATGATGCTGTGGATTATGTACACTGAGCAACATCCCATGTTTCATGAGCTGAAATAAAAGATGACAGACATTTTCCAGTAATCAATTGTCATACTTGAGTAGAAGTATAGATACCTTAATATAATCCCTCCACCTGAGAAGGTGTGGCATATCAAGAAGCTGATTAAACAGCATGAGCATTACACAGGTGGCATCTGGGCTAGTCTGTAATAAAGGCCTTTTGTGGAGAATAACTCATTCTGATTGGTTGGGCCTGGCTCACAAGGGGAAGGTCTATGCCCTCCTGGTGCCCACCAGCGCCCAGTCATGTGTAATCCATTGATTAGGGCGTAATGAATTTATTTCAATTGACTGATTTCCTTCTATGAACTGTAACTCAGTAAAACCCTTGTTGCGTTTATATTTTAGTTCAGTATATTAAATCAACCAGGCAAATCAAAGAGAGAACAGTCCTCCTGAACTCTCATGTCACCATGAGGCCATTGGTAATTTTAAAACATCTACCAGAGTTCAATGGATGTTATGGGAGAAAACTGAGGATGGATCTACGACATTGTCGTGACTCCACAATAATGACCTCAATGACAGAGTGTAAATAGACATTTATAAAAAAATATTCCATAACATGCAACTGGTGTGCAACAAAACACAGAAAAGGAACGCTCTTCGGCCTAAGTGCAAAGGCTTAAGTTTGGGGTAAATCTAACATCACCGAGTACCACTCTCCATGTTTTCAAGCATGGTGGTGGCTGCATCGTGTTATGGGTATGCTTGTAAGTGGCAATTTAATCTTTTGAAAAAGCTCTTATGAGACTTACCCAAGAAGACTCACCGCTGTAGTTGCTACCAAAGGTGTTTCGAACATGTATTGACTCAGGGACCTGAATACTTATTTAATTACTATTTTAGTTATTTAATATGAATTAACCTTTAAAAAGAAATTATATATATAAAAACTAATATATATATATATATATATATATATAACACCGTAACATTATAACTGTACATTTCTAGTCAGGTAACAATCAACAGGTTCTATAATTGTATATCTATACCTTCCTCCTCTGGCTCTGCCCGGTTGCGGCTGGAAGGGTCTCCACCTCTGGAACTGGTGTTCCATTCCTTTATCACCTCCAGAGCATCGCTGTCTGAGTCACTATCCTTCTTCCGAGCCTTCCCCCGCTTCTTCTTCCTACGGGGGGGGGGGGGGGCGGACGGACGGACGGACGGACGGGACAGAGCAGAACAAGGTTGTATATTGCAGTATGATAAGACAGTCAACAGTGAAAGGCCGTATATTACATTATGATTGATACTGTAACGTTAAATCAGGGATGATAACTGGTGAGGGACCAGATCAACACGATGGCAAATATCGCCGAAAAGTGACGAGTTTGTGTCCTTGTAAATAATGTGGGGTTACTTTTTCTGTTTCTCGTCCTCAGAGGTCATGCTTAAAGAAGATTCCTCGGTCTCCGAGGCGATGAACTCCTCCATGCTGTCCTCGTCAAAGTACCCCTAAAACACAAGACACACAGTCAGCCCCCCCTAAAACACAAGACACACAGTCAGCCCCCCTAAAACACAGTCAGCCCCCCTGAGACACAAGACACACAGTCAGCCCCCCCTAAGACACAGTCAGCCCCCCTTAAGACACAGTCAGCCCCCCTTAAGACACAGTCAGCCCCCCTTAAGACACAGTCAGCCCCCCCTAAGACACAGTCAGCCCCCCCTAAGACAGTCGGCCCCCCCCAAAACACAAGACCCACAGTCAGCCCCCCCTAAAACACAAGAGACACAGTCAGCCCCCCTAAGACACAGTCAGTCTCCCCTAAAACAGTCAGCCCCCCCCCCAAGACAGTCAGCCCCCACCCCAAGACACAGGCAGCCCCCCCCCAAGACACAGGCAGCCCCCCCCCCGACACAGGCAGCCCCCCCCCCCAAGACACAGGCAGCCCCCCCCTAAGACACAGGCAGCCCCCCCCTAAGACACAGGCAGCCCCCCCCTAAGACACAGGCAGCCCCCCCAAGACATAGGCAGCCCCCCCAAGACATAGGCAGCCCCCCCCCCAAAACACCGGTAGCCCGCCCCCAAGACACAGTCAGCCCCGCCCATAAGACACAGTCAGCCGTCAGCCCCCCCCAAGACACAGTCAGCCCCCCCCAAAACACAGTCAGCCCCCCCTAAGACACACAGTCAGCCCCCCCTAAGACACACAGTCAGCCCCCCCAAAACACAGTCAGCCCCCCCAAGACACACAGTCAGCCCCCCCAAGACACACAGTCAGCCCCCCCAAGACACACAGTCAGCCCCCCCCAAGACACACAGTCAGCCCCCCCCAAGACACACAGTCAGCCCCCCCTAAGACACACAGTCAGCCCCCCCCTAAGACACACAGACAGCCCCCCCTAAGACACACAGTCAGCCCCCCCTAAAACACAAGACACACAGTCAGCCCCCCCAAGACACACAGTCAGCCCCCCCAAGACACACAGTCAGCCCCCCCAAGACACACAGTCAGCCCCCCCAAGACACACAGTCAGCCCCCCCCCCAAGACACACAGTCAGCCCCCCCCAAGACACACAGTCAGCCCCCTAAAACACAAGACACACAGTCAGCCCCCCTAAAACACAAGACACACAGTCAGCCCCCCTAAAACACAAGACACACAGTCAGCCCCCCTAAAACACAGTCAGCCCCCCTGAGACACAAGACACACAGTCAGCCCCCCCCCGAGACACACAGTCAGCCCCCCAAGACACAGTCAGCCCCCCCCAAAGACACAGTCAGCCCCCCCCAAAGACAGTCAGCCCCCCCCAAGACACAGTCAGCCCCCCCCCCAAAGACACACAGTCAGCCCCCCCCAAAGACACACAGTCAGCCCCCCCCAAAGACACACAGTCAGCCCCCCCCAAAGACACACAGTCAGCCTCCCCCAAAGACACACAGTCAGCCACCCCCAAAGACACAGTCAGCCCCCCCAAAGACACACAGTCAGCCCCCCTAAAAAACAAGATACACAGTCAGCCCCCCCCCCAAAGACACACAGTCAGCCCCCCCAAAGACAGTCAGCCCCCCCCAAAGACAGTCAGCCCCCCCAAGACACACAGTTAGCCCACCCCCAAGACACACAGTCAGCCCCCCCAAGACACACAGTCAGCCCCCCTAAACACAAGACACACAGTCAGCCCCCCTAAAACACAAGACACACAGTCAGCCCCCCTAAAACACAAGACACACAGTCAGCCCCCCTAAAACACAAGACACACAGTCAGCCCCCCTAAAACACAAGACACACAGTCAGCCCCCCTAAAACACAAGACACACAGTCAGCCCCCCTAAAACACAAGACACACAGTCAGCCCCCCTAAAACACAAGACACACAGTCAGCCCCCCCCAAGACACAGAGTCAGCCCCCCCCAAGACACAGTCAGCCCCCCCCTAAGACACAAGACAGTCAAATAAGAGCAGGAACATGGGTTAATAAAGAGTTAATTTTAGATTATTATTCTCTAGTTCTCCTGGGCTTTAGTGAAGCGTGTGTTAGTATGTTCTCCTGGGCTTTAGTGAAGCGTGTGTTAGTATGTTCTCCTGGGCTTTAGTGAAGCGTGTGTTAGTATGTTCTCCTGGGCTTTAGTGAAGCGTGTGTTAGTATGTTCTCCTGGGCTTTAGTGAAGCGTGTGTTAGTATGTTCTCCTGGGGTTTAGTGAAGCGTGTGTTAGTATGTTCTCCTGGGGTTTAGTGAAGCGTGTGCTAGTATGTTCTCCTGGGGTTTAGTGAAGCGTGTTAGTATGTTCTCCTGGGTTTTAGTGAAGCGTGTGCTAGTATGTTCTCCTGGGGTTTAGTGAAGCGTGTGCTAGTATGTTCTCCTGGGGTTTAGTGAAGCGCGTCTGTTGGTGGGGGGTGCAGCTGATACAGACCCGTCTCGTTCCCCTCACCCTGTTTTCTTAGCTGATGAGTGTATGAGTCCGTCTGTGTGTACCTTGTTTTCCTTGCTGATGTAGTCCAGCTGGAGGCACCAGGGATGGGTCCAGATTCTACTGAGCATCTGGAAGTCCTGGAAGAGTTTGGTCCCGGCTCGGCCCCGACCCCCTTCCACCACGTTCCCCGCACCTGGCCCACACACACGCAGAGAGAGAGGAGAGAGAAGAGCGAGAAGAGAGAGGAGAGAGAGAGAGAGGGGAGAGAGAACGAGAGAGAGAGAGGGGAGAGAGAGAGAGGGAGAGAGAGAGGGGAGAGAGAGAGGGGAGAGAGAGGGGAGAGAGAGGGGAGAGAGAGGGGAGAGAGAGGGGGAGAGAGAGGAGAGCGAGAAGAGAGAGAGGAGAGAGAACGTATGTCAAACCCACCATAGATATAACTCAATAAGGTACTACTCCCTCACATCAACTCCAGAACAACGTGAGACGTAACACCTCAACAACTAAAATATACAGCGCATTCAGGAACCTGGACTTGTTCCACATTTTGTTCAAACGTTAGTCTAATTCTAAAATGGATGAAATTAAATGTTTTCCTCAATCTACACTAATGACAAAAACAGGTTTAAAACATAATGCAAATTTCAAATAAAAGAGATATCTTATTTACATAAGTATTCAGACCCTTTCCTATGAGACTCGAAATTGAGCTCAGGTGCATCCCGTTTCCATTGATCATCCTTGAGATGTTTCTACAACTTGGAGTCCACCTGTGGTAAATTCAATTGATTGGAGATGATTTGGGAAGGCGCACACCTGTCTATATAAGGTCCCACAGTTGAAAGTGCATGTCAGAGCAAAAACCAAGCCATGAGGTCGAAGGAATTGTCCGTAGAACTCCGAGACAGGATTGTGTTGAGGCACAGATCTGGGGGAAAGGTACCAAAAAATGTCTGCCGCATTGAAGGTCCCCAAGAAAACAGTGGCCTCCATCATTCTTAAATGGAAGAAGTTTGGAACCACCAACACTCTTCCTGGAGCTGGCCTTCTGGCCAAACTGAGCAATCGGGGGAAAAGGGCCTTGGTCAGGGAGGTGACCAAGAACCCGATGGTCACTCTAACAGAACTCCAGAGTTCCTCTGTGGAGATGGGAGAACATTCCAGAAGGACAACCATCTCTGCAGCACTCCACCAATCAGGCCTTTATGGTAGAGTGGCCAGACGAAAGCCACTGCTCAGTAAAATGGCACATGACAGCCCACTTGGAGTTAGCCAAAAGGCACTTAAAGGACTCTCAGAACATGAAAAAGAGGATTCTCTGGTTTGATGAAACCAAGATTGAACTCTTTGGCCTGAATGCCAAGAATCACGTCAGGACGAAACCTGGCACCATCCCTACGGTGAAGCATGGTGGTGGCACCATCCCTACGGTGAAGCATGGTGGTGGCACCATCCCTACGGTGAAGCATGGTGGTGGCAGCATCATGCTGCGGGAACATACTGAACTGTTTAGACTAGAGACCAGACCTCTGGTAATATGGATCATATTGAACCGTTTAGACTAGAGACCAGACCTCTGGTAACCTCCTGTCCCTCTTAAAACACACAGAGGTACAATGCTCCAGGTAGCATCTGTGGTGTACACTAGATAAGGTAGGGGTTAGTGTGTACCTGTTAAGTGCTCCAGGTAGTGTCGGTATAGAGTACACTGGATGGGCGTGACTCTGACGGACACGACGTACTCATGTTTAGGAGGCAGGAACTTGGTCAGGGCAGAGTAGTCTCTTCTCTGGAGAGAGAGCAGAGAAAAAGAGGAGAAAGAGCAGAGAGAGAGGAGAAAGCAGAGAGAGAGGAGACAGAGACAGAGAGGGGAGAGAGCAGAGAGAGGGGAGAGAGCAGAGAGAGGGGAGAGAGCAGAGAGCAGAGAGAGGAGAGAGCAGAGAGAGAAGAGAGCAGAGAGCGAGAGGTTAACACAACTGTCGCTTCTCTGTGGAGAGGGGGACAGTTTTACAGCCAATTTCCTGTAATTCTATACATTTTGTCACGTAAATACAATATCAGCGTGAGAGTGACTAACAAAATCAAAATGGGGGCCCCCTGGGGGTCAGGGCCCGCCTAGAAAAGGGAGGGTGTGGGCTGCCAGTTACACATCCATGTTGCAGAGGATGTGAGCTCTCCTTCATGAGGCGTATGTCACACAGCGTTACCTGTACACATCCATTGAGCATCTCGTAGAGGATGTGAGCCCTCTTCTTCATGATCCGTACATCCTGGTCTGTAGAGTCTGCTGCCTGCCCGTTCTGGATGGGGTTAACGAAACGGTTCCTGAACTCCTTCACTGACCCCAGCAGGTTCTCCTTGATGAAGTTCACCATGCAGTGGTCTGGACAGGGCAAACACACAACATAAGTATTCACCCCACCCCCCTCAGATTTCTTCACATTTTGTTGTGTTACGAAGTGGGATTAAAGTTGATTCCACTGTCATTTTTTGTCAACAATCTTGGTAATGTCAAAGTTGAATTATATCCCTAAAATAAAAAAATAAAAGAGAAATGAAACCGTAATATATCTTGATTATATAAGTATTCACTCAGGGCAATACATGTTAAACACCTATTGGCAGCGATCACAGCAGTGAGTCTTCTTGGTTACCTTTCATAAGAGCTTTGCACACCTGGATTGTAAAATACTGTATTTTCCCATTCATTTTTTAAAAATTCCCTGCACAAAAGGTTATTGTGCAGAGAATCACTGTACCATCTAAAACTGCTGTAAAATATAACCAAATATAACCATAACCAAAATATTGTATTTTTCAGCTGTTTGAAGCTGGTGTAGAAAATACTAAAGTAAAAGGAAGAAAACAATAGTTTTGGCAAGTCGGTTAGGACATCTACTTTGTGCATGACACATCATTTTTCCAACAATTGTTTACAGATAGATTATTTCACTTATAATTCATTGTATCACAATTCCAGTGGGTCAGAAGTTTACATACACAAAGTTGACTGTGCCTTTAAACAGCTTGGAAAATTCCAGAAAATTATGTCATGGCTTTAGAAGCTTCTGATAGGCTAATTGACATCATTTGAGTCAATTGGAGCTGTACCTGTGGATGTATTTCAAGGCCTACCTTCAAACTCAGTGCCTCTTCGCTTGACATCATGGGAAAATAAAAAGAAATCAGCCAAGACCTCAGAGAAAAAATTGCAGACCTCCACAAGTTTGGTTCATCCTTGGGAGCAATTTCCAAACGCCTGAAGGTACCACGTTCATCTGTACAAACAATAGTACGCAAGTATAAACACCATGGGACCACGCAGCCATCATACCGCTCAGGAAGGAGATGCGTTCTGTCTCCTAGAGATGAACGTACTTTGGTGCGAAAAGTGCAAATCAATCCCAGAACAGCAGCAAAGGACCTTGTGAAGATGCTGGAGAAAACAGATACAAAAGTATCTATATCCATAGTAAAACGAGTCCTATATCAACATAACCTGAAAGGCCGCTCAGCAAGGAAGAGGCCACTGCTCCAAAACCGCCATAAAAAAGCCAGACTACGGTTTGCAACTGCACATAGGGATAAAGATCGTACTTTTTGGAGAAATGTCCTCTAGTCTGATGAAACAAAAATAGAACTGTTTGGCCATAATGACCATCGTTATGTTTGGAGGAAAAAGGGGGAGGCTTGCAAGCCGAAGAACACCATCCCAACCGTGAAGCACGGGGGTGGCAGCATCATGTTGTCGGGGTGCTTTGCTGCAGGAGTACTTCACAAAATAGATGGCATCATGAGGGAGGAAAATTATGTGGATATATTGAAGCAACATCTCAAGGCATCAGTCAGGAAGTTAAAGCTTGGTCTCAAATGGGTCTTCCAAATGGACAATGACCCCAAGCATACTTCCAAAGTTGTGGCAAAATGGCTTAAGGACAACAAAGTCAAGGTATTGGAGTGGCCATCACAAAGCCCTGACATCAATCCTATAGAAAATTTGTGGGCAGAACTGAAAAAGCATGTGCGAGCAAGGAGGCCTACAAACCTGACTCAGTTACACCAGCTCTGTCAGGAGGAATGGGCCAAAATTCACCCAACATATTGTGGGAAGCTTGTGGAAGGCTACCCGAAACGTTTGACTCAAGTTAAACAATTTAAAGGCAATGCTACCAAATACTAATTGAGTGTATATAAACTTCTGACCCACTGGGAATGTGATGAAAGAAATAAAAGCTGAAATAAATCATTCTCTCTACTATTACTCTGACATTTCACATTCTTAAAATAAAGTGGTGATCCTAACTGACCTAAGACAGGGAATTTTTACTAGGATTAAATGTCTGGAATTGTGAAAAACGGAGTTTAAATGTATTTGGCTAAGGTGTATGTAAACTTCTGATTTCAACTGTACATATGGGGGACAGAGGAAGGGAGAGTCATGAAAACAATAATGTCAACCCCTACTATATAACCCATATAACTATTTACCCATATAACTTACTATATTGAACAAAAACATGCAACAATTTCTAATATTTTACTGAGATACAGTTCATAGAAAGAAAAGTCGTCAATTTAAATAAATTCATTTGGCCCTAATCCATGGATTTCACTTGACTGGGCAGGGGCACAGTCATGGGTGGACCTGGGAGGGCTTAGGCCCTCCACCAACCAAAGAGGATCTGCAGAGAAGAATGGGAGAAACTCCCCAAATACAGGTGTGTCAAGCTTGTAGCGTCATACCCAAGAAGACCCGAGGCTGTAATGGCTGCCAAAGATGTTTCAACAAAGTACTGAGTAAATGGTCTGAATACTAAATGTAAATGTGATATCAGTTTTGTATTTTTTATGAATAAGCAAAAATATCTACTGTTTTTGCATTGTCATTATGGGTATTATGTGTAGATTGACTAGGGGGGGGCAATTTCATCCATTTAAGAGTAAGGCTGTAACGTAACAAAATGTGTAAAAAGTCCAAGGGTCTGAATACTTTCCGAATGCCCTGTAGGCTAGCGGTCTGGATATAACAGGAATGCCCTGTAGGCTAGTGGTCTGGATATAACAGGAATGCCCTGTAGGCTAGCAGTCTGGATATAACAGGAAAGCCCTGTAGGCTAGCGGTCTGGATATAACAGGAATGCCCTGTAGGCTAGCGGTCTGGATATAACAGGAAGTAACAGGCATACACTCTATGAGGTTGTTCTGCAGCGGTGTGCCGGTGAGCACCACTCTCCGTCGGGTCTTGATGGAGTTCATGGCTTTAGAGATGGCCGACGCCTCGTTCTTCAAGATGTGGCCCTCATCACAGATCACAAAATCTGGGCCTGGGGAAGGAGGTGAACACAGAGCAGAGAGAGTTGAGAAGAAATTGGATACAAGAAATAACCGTGTGTGTGTCCTCTACCTACCTGGGTCAACCAGGGTCTTCTGGAAGGTCTCTTTGAGTTTCTTGCTCTTGATGTTCCTACCCTGTGTGAGGTTACGGTACATCTCATAGCCAATGATCATGATCCCTCCATCCTCCTGCCACTGCTGCAGAGCGGCCGCTCTCTCCTGAGGACGTTTCACTGTGGCCAGCTCCGTCACCTAGTGACAGACAGCGTAAAGACACACATTCAGACAGCGTAAAGACACACACAGACAGCGTAAAGACACACAGACAGGTATATAAGAGTTATAAGTGTGTACCTCTAAACTCTCCTCGTCCTTGAAGCCGTACTGCCACTTCTCAAACTCATTGAGCCAGTTGAGAACCGTGTTGAGAGGACAGACGATCAGAGCCGTGGAAAAGTCTAACTTGTCACACAGCAGTAGTGTGTGGAGTAGGGTTACCACCTAGTGATATAGACAGGGTTAGATACAGTATAGATATATACACACAGAGAGAGAAGTCTAACTTGTCACAAAGCAGTAGTGTGGAGTAGGGTTTCCACCTGGTGGCCACAGCATGTAATGAGAGGGTCAGATTAGATAAATGGTTAGGACCGCGGCGGTCTACCGGCCCAGAGACCGCGGCGGTCTACCGGCCCAGAGACCGCGGCGGTCTACCGGCCCAGAGACCGCGGCGGTCTACCGGCCCAGAGACCGCGGCGGTCTACCGGCCCAGAGACCGCGGCGGTCTACCGGCCCAGAGACCGCGGCGGTCTACCGGCCAGAGACCGCAGCGGTCTACCGGCCAGAGACCGCAGCAGTCTACCGGCCAGAGACCGCAGCAGTCTACCGGCCAGAGACCCCCGCAGTCTACCGGCCAGAGATCCCAGTCTACCAGCCATAGAAACAGGTAAAGGGAATAGAATGGGTGGTACAGACCTGCAGTGTTTTTCCCAGGCCCATACAGTGAGCCAGGATACATCCAGAACCAGAGTTCTTGTTGGTTTTCTTCACTGACTCACAACAGCAGTCCCACATGAACTGGACCCCTAGAGAGAGACAGAGACCTCACTCAACACCCAACGCTTTTCTCAGACTACAGAAATCCTACCATTGTCGGTAGCACTGAACCCATGAAGCATGGCATTGACTTGATAAGTGAGTAAAAGGTGGACACCCTTGTTTTCACCATAAACAATCAACAACAACATGATTAAAGACAAACATTGATGCTACTACTACTGCTGTTACTACTACTACTACTACTACTACTACTGTTACTGCTACTGCTGTTACTGCTACTGCTGTTACTGCTACTGCTGTTACTGCTACTGCTGTTACAACTGCTACTACTACTACTGTTACCGCTACTACTACTGTTACTGCTACTGCTACTGTTGCTTTTACTACTGTTACTACTACTACTGCTCCTACTACTACTGTTACTGCTGTTACTGCAGCTGCTGCTGCTACTACTACTACTACTACTACTACTACTACTACTACTACTGTTACCGCTACTACTGTTACTACTACTGTTACTGCTACTGCTATTACTACTGTTGCTGTTACTACTGTTACTACTACTACTACTGCTGTTACTGCTACTTCTGTTACTGCTACTGCTGCTGCTACTGCTGTTACTGCTGTTACTGCTACTGCTGTTACTGCTGTTACAACTGCTACTGCTGTTACTACTACTACTGTTACCGCTACTACTACTGTTACTGCTACTGCTATTACTACTGTTGCTTTTACTACTGTTACTACTACTACTGCTCCTACTACTACTGTTACTGCTGTTACTGCAGCTGCTGCTACTACTACTGCTCCTACTACTACTGTTACTGCAGCTGCTGCTACTACTACTGCTCCTACTACTACTGTTACTGCAGCTGCTACTACTACTACTACTACTACTACTACTACTGTTGCTACTACTACTGTTGCTACTACTACTGTTGCTACTACTACTGTTACTGTTACTACTACTACTGTTACTGTTACTACTACTACTACTACTACTACTGTTGCTACTACTACTGTTGCTACTACTACTGTTGCTACTACTACTGTTGCTACTACTACTACTACTACTACTACTGTTGCTGTTACTACTACTACTGCTGCTCCTACTACTGCAACTACTACTACTGTTACTACTACTGATGCTACTACTACTACTACTACTTCTACTGTTGCTGTTACTACTGTTGCTGCTGCTGCTACTGCTGCTGCTACTACTACTGCTGCTGCTACTACTGCTGCTGCTACTACTGCTGCTGTTACTGCTGATACGACTGCTGCTGATACGACTGCTGCTGATACGACTGCTGTTACTACTACTCCTGCTGCTGTTACTACTACTGCTGCTGCTGTTACTGCTGCTGCTGTTACTGCTGCTGCTGTTACTGCTGCTGCTACTACTGTTACTACTGTTACTGCTGCTACTGTTGCTGCTACTGTTACTGCTGCTACTGTTACTGCTGCTACTGTTACTGCTGCTACTGTTACTGCTGCTACTGTTGCTGCTACTACTGTTGCTGCTACTACTGTTGCTGCTACTACTGTTGCTGCTACTACTGATGCTACTGTTGCTACTGCTATTACTACTGTTACTACTACTGCTACTACTGCTACTACTACTACTACTACTACTACTGCTGCTGTTACTACTACTGCTGCTGTTACTACTAGTAGTAGTTTTTCCTAGCCACCGTGCTTCTACACCTGCATTGCTTGCTGTTTGGGGTTTTAGGCTGGGTTTCTGTACAGCACTTTGAGATATCAGCTGTAAGAAGGGATATATAAATACATTTGATTTGATTTTATTACTACTGCTGCTGCTACTACTACCGCTGCTATTACTACTACTGCTGCTGTTGCTGCTGTTGTTACTACTACTACTGCTGCTACTACTACTACTACTGCTGCTGCTACTACTGTTGTCACTGCTGCTACTACTGCTGCTACTACTGTTGTTGCTGCTGCTACTACTGTTGTTGTTGCTGCTGCTACTGTTGTTGCTGCTGCTGCTACTGTTGTTGCTGCTGCTGCTACTGTTGTTGCTGCTGCTGCTACTGTTGTTGCTGCTGCTGCTACTGTTGTTGCTGCTGCTGCTACTGTTGTTGCTGCTGCTGCTACTGTTGTTGCTGCTGCTGCTACTGTTGTTGCTGCTGCTACTGTTGTTGCTGCTGCTACTGTTGTTGCTGCTACTACAGCTACTACTGCTGCTACTGCTGTTGCTACTGCTGTTGCTACTGCTGTTGCTACTGCTGTTGTTGCTGCTACTGCTGGTACTGCTGCTACTGCTGCTGCTGCTGCTGCTGCTGTTACTACTGTATCTACTACTACTACTACTACTGCTGCTACTTCTACTACTGCTGCTGCTACTACTGTTGTCGCTGCTGCTACTACTGTTGTCGCTGCTACTACTGTTGCTACTACTGTTGTTGCTGCTGCTGCTACTGTTGTTGCTACTGTTGTTGCTGCTGCTACTGTTGTTGCTGCTGCTGCTACTGTTGTTGCTGCTGCTGCTACTGCTGCTACTGTTGCTACTACTGTTGCTACTACTGTTGCTACTGCTGTTGCTGCTGCTGTTGCTGCTGGTACTGCTGGTACTGCTGGTACTGCTGCTACTGCTGCTGCTGTTACTACTGCTGCTACTACTACTGTTACTACTGCTGCTACTACTACTGTTACTACTGCTGCTACTACTACTACTGTTACTACTGCTGCTGCTGCTACTACTACTACTGTTACTACTGCTGCTACTACTGCTACTACTGCTGCTACTACTACTGTTACTACTGCTGCTACTACTACTGTTACTACTGCTGCTACTGTTACTACTGCTGCTACTACTGTTACTACTGCTGCTGCTACTACTGTTACTGCTGCTACTACTGTTACTACTGCTGCTGCTACTGCTACTACTGTTACTACTGCTGCTGCTACTACTGTTACTACTGCTGCTGCTACTACTACTGTTAATACTGCTGCTGCTACTACTGTTAATACTGCTGCTGCTACTACTACTGTTACTACTGCTGCTGCTACTACTGTTACTACTGCTGCTGCTACTACTACTACTGTTACTACTGCTGCTACTACTGCTACTACTGCTGCTACTACTACTGTTACTACTGCTGCTACTGTTACTACTGCTGCTACTACTGTTACTACTGCTGCTGCTACTGTTACTACTGCTGCTGCTACTACTGTTACTGCTGCTGCTGCTACTACTGTTACTACTGCTGCTGCTACTGCTACTACTGTTACTACTGCTACTACTGTTACTACTGCTGCTGCTACTACTACTGTTAATACTGCTGCTGCTACTACTACTGTTACTACTGCTGCTGCTACTACTGTTACTACTGCTGCTGCTACTACTGTTACTACTGCTGCTGCTACTACTGTTACTACTGCTGCTGCTGCTACTGTTAATACTGCTGCTGCTGCTACTGTTAATACTGCTGCTACTACTGTTACTGATACTGCTGCTGCTGATACTGCTGCTGCTGTTACTGCTGCTGCTGTTACTGCTGCTGCTGCTGCTACTACTGCTGCTGCTACTACTGCTGTTGCTACTACTACTGCTGTTAGTTATTACTGCTGCTGCTGTTATTACTGCTGCTGCTACTACTACTACTACTACTACTACTGCTGCTGTTACTACTAGTAGTAGTTTTTCCTAGCCACCGTGCTTCTACACCTGCATTGCTTGCGGTTTGGGGTTTTAGGCTGGGTTTCTGTACAGCACTTTGAGATATCAGCTGATGTAAGAAGGGATATATAAATCCATTTGATTTTATTACTTCTGCTGCTACTACTACTACTACTACTACTACTACTGCTGTTATTACTGCTGCTGCTGATGTTACTACTACTACTGCTGTTGCTACTACTACTGCTGCTGTTGCTACTACTACTGCTGCTGCTGTTGTTACTACTGCTGTTGCTACTACTGCTACTGCTGCTGCTGTTGTTACTACTGCTGCTGTTGTTACTACTGCTGTTGCTGTTACTGCTGTTACAACTGCTACTACTACTACTGTTACCGCTACTACTACTGTTACTGCTACTGCTATTACTACTGTTGCTTTTACTACTGTTACTACTACTACTGCTCCTACTACTACTGTTACTGCTGTTACTGCTGTTACTGCAGCTGCTGCTGCTACTACTACTACTACTACTACTACTACTACTACTGTTACTGCTACTGCTATTACTACTGTTGCTGTTACTACTGTTACTACTACTACTGCTGTTACTGCTACTACTGTTACTGCTACTGCTGCTGCTACTGCTGTTACTGCTACTGCTGTTACTGCTGTTACTGCTACTACTGCTGTTACAACTGCTACTGCTGTTACTACTACTACTACAACTACTGTTGCTACTACTACTACTGTTGCTACTACTACTACTACTACTACTACTACTACTACTACTACTACTACTACTACTGTTACTACTACTACTGTTGCTACTACTACTGTTGCTACTACTGTTGCTACTACTACTGTTACTACTACTACTACTGTTGCTACTGTTGCTACTACTACTACTACAACTACTGTTGCTACTACTACTACTGTTGCTACTACTACTACTACTACTACTACTACTACTACTACTACTGTTACTACTACTACTGTTGCTACTACTACTGTTGCTACTACTGTTGCTACTACTACTGTTACTACTACTACTACTGTTGCTACTGTTGCTACTACTGTTGCTACTACTACTGTTACTACTACTACTACTACTACTACTACTACTACTACTACTACTGTTACTACTACTACTACTACTACTACTGTTGCTGTTACTACTACTACTACTACTGCTGCTCCTACTACTGTTACGACTACTGCTGCTGTTACTGCAACTACTACTACTGTTACTACTACTGATGCTACTACTACTACTACATCTACTACTGTTGCTGTTACTACTGTTGCTGCTGCTACTACTGCTGCTGCTACTGCTACTGCTGCTGCTAGTACTGCTGCTGCTACTACTGCTGCTGCTACTACTGCTGCTGTTACTGCTGATACGACTGCTGCTGATACGACTGCTGCTGATACGACTGCTGCTGATACGACTGCTGTTACTACTACTGCTGCTACTACTACTGCTGCTGTTACTGCTACTACTACTACTACTACTACTGTTGCTACTACTACTGTTGCTACTACTGTTGCTACTACTACTGTTACTGTTACTACTACTACTACTACTACTACTACTACTACTGTTACTGTTACTACTACTAATACTACTGTTGCTGTTACTACTACTACTACTACTGTTGCTGTTACTACTACTACTACTACTACTGCTGCTCCTACTACTGTTACGACTACTGCTGCTGTTACTGCAATTACTACTACTGTTACTACTACTGATGCTACTACTACTACTACTACTACTACTACTACTACTGCTACTACTACTGTTGCTGTTGCTACTGTTGCTGCTGCTACTACTGCTGCTGCTACTGCTGCTGCTGCTGCTAGTACTGCTGCTGCTACTACTGCTGCTGTTACTGCTGATACGACTGCTGCTGATACGACTGCTGCTGATACGACTGCTGTTACTACTACTCCTGCTGCTGTTACTACTACTGCTGCTACTACTACTACTGCTGCTGCTGCTGTTACTGCTGCTGCTGTTACTGCTGCTGCTGTTACTGCTGCTACTGTTACTGCTGCTACTGTTACTGCTGCTACTGTTACTGCTGCTACTGATGCTGCTACTACTGTTGCTGCTACTACTGTTGCTGCTGCTACTGTTGCTGCTGCTACTGTTGCTGCTACTACTGTTGCTGCTACTACTGATGCTGCTACTACTGTTGCTGCTACTACTGTTGCTGTTACTACTGATGCTGTTGCTACTGCTATTACTACTGTTACTACTACTGCTACTGCTACTACTGCTGCTGCTACTACTACTACTACTACTACTACTACTGCTGCTGTTACTACTACTGCTGCTGTTACTACTACTGCTGCTGTTACTACTAGTAGTAGTTTTTCCTAGCCACCGTGCTTCTACACCTGCATTGCTTGCTGTTTGGGGTTTTAGGCTGGGTTTCTGTACAGCACTTTGAGATATCAGCTGTAAGAAGGGATATATAAATACATTTGATTTGATTTTATTACTACTGCTGCTGCTACTACTACCGCTGCTATTACTACTACTGCCGCTGCTGTTACTACTACTGCTGCTGTTGTTACTACTACTGCTGCTGTTGCTGCTGTTGTTACTACTACTACTACTGCTGCTACTACTACTACTACTGCTGCTGCTACTACTACTGCTACTACTGCTGCTACTACTGTTGTTGCTGCTGCTACTACTGTTGTTGTTGCTGCTGCTACTGTTGTTGTTGCTGCTGCTACTGTTGTTGTTGCTGCTGCTGCTACTGTTGTTGCTGCTGCTGCTACTGTTGTTGCTACTGTTGTTGCTGCTGCTGCTACTGTTGTTGCTGCTGCTGCTACTGTTGTTGCTGCTGCTGCTACTGTTGTTGCTGCTGCTGCTACTGTTGTTGCTGCTGCTACTGTTGTTGCTGCTGCTACTGTTGTTGCTGCTACTACAGCTACTACTGCTGCTACTGCTGTTGCTACTGCTGTTGTTGCTGCTACTGCTGGTACTGCTGCTACTGCTGCTGCTGCTGCTGCTGCTGCTGCTGTTACTACTGCTGCTACTACTACTACTACTGCTGCTACTTCTACTACTGCTGCTGCTACTTCTACTACTGCTGCTGCTACTACTGTTGTCGCTGCTGCTACTACTGTTGTCGCTGCTACTACTGCTGCTACTACTGTTGTTGCTGCTGCTGCTACTGTTGTTGCTGCTGCTGCTACTGTTGTTGCTGCTGCTGCTACTGTTGTTGCTGCTGCTGCTACTACTGCCGCTGTTACTACTACTGCCGCTGTTACTACTACTGCTGCTGTTACTACTACTGCTGCTGTTACTACTACTGCTGCTGTTACTACTACTGCTGCTGTTACTACTAGTAGTAGTTTTTCCTAGCCACCGTGCTTCTACACCTGCATTGCTTGCTGTTTGGAGTTTTAGGCTGGGTTTCTATACAGCACTTTGAGATATCAGCTGATGTAAGAAGGGATATATAAATACATTTGATTTTATTTTATTACTACTGCTGCTGCTACTACTACCGCTGCTACTGTTGTTACTACTGCCGCTGCTGCTGTTGTAACTGCTGCTGCTGTTGTTACTGCTGTTACTGCTGCTGCTGCTGTTGTTACTACTGCTGCTGCTGCTGCTGCTACTACTGCTGCTGCTGCTACTACTGCTGCTGCTACTGCTACTGCTGCTGCTACTACTACTGCTGCTGCTGTTACTACTACTACTACTGTTACTACTACTGCTGCTGCTGTTACTACTGCTGCTGCTGTTACTACTGCTGCTGCTGTTACTACTACTGATGCTGCTGCTGTTACTACTGCTGCTGCTGCTGCTGTTACTACTGCTGCTCTTACTACTGCTGCTGTTACTGCTGCTGCTGCTGTTACTACTACTGCTGCTGCTGTTACTACTGCTGCTGTTACTACTGCTGCTGTTACTACTGCTTACTGCTGCTGTTACTACTGCTGCTGCTGCTGTTACTACTGCTGCTCTTACTACTGCTGCTGCTGTTACTGCTGCTGCTGCTGTTACTACTACTGCTGCTGCTGTTACTACTGCTGCTGTTACTACTGCTGCTGTTACTACTGCTGCTGTTACTACTGCTGCTGCTGCTGTTACTACTGCTGCTCTTACTACTGCTGCTGCTGCTGTTGCTGTTACTACTACTGCTGCTGCTGCTGTTACTACTGCTGCTGCTGCTGCTGTTACTACTGCTGCTGCTGCTGCTGTTACTACTGCTGCTGCTGCTGCTGCTGCTGTTACTACTGCTGTTGCTGCTGCCGCTGTTGCTGCCGTTGCTGCCGTTGCTGCTGCTGCCGTTACTACTGCTGTTGCTGCTGCCGTTACTACTGCTGTTGCTGCTGCCGTTACTACTGCTGTTGCTGCTGCTGCTGCCGTTACTACTGCTGTTGCTGCTGCCGTTACTACTGCTGTTGCTGCTGCTGCTGCCGTTACTACTGCTGTTGCTGCTGCTGCTGCCGTTACTACTGCTGTTGCTGCTGCCGTTACTACTGCTGCTGCCGTTACAACTGCTGCTGCTGCCGCCGCTACAACTGCTGCTGCTGCCGCTACTACTGCTGCTGCTGCCGCTACTACTGCTGCTGCTGCCGTTACTACTGCTGTTGCTGCTGCCGTTACTACTGCTGCTGCCGTTACTACTGCTGTTGCTGCTGCCGTTACTACTGCTGTTGCTGCTGCCGTTACTACTGCTGCTGCCGTTACTACTGCTGCTGCCGTTACTACTGCTGTTGCCGTTACTACTGCTGTTGCCGTTACTACTGCTGCTGCCGTTACTACTGCTGCTGCCGTTACTACTACTGCTGCTGCTGTTGCTGCTGCTGCCGTTACTACTGCTGCTGCTGCTGCCGTTACAACTGCTGCTGCTGCCGTTACAACTGCTGCTGCTGCCGCTACAACTGCTGCTGCTGCCGCTACTACTGCTGTTGCTGCCGCTACTACTGCTGTTGCTGCCGCTACTACTGCTGTTGCTGCCGCTGCTACTGCTGTTGCTGCCGCTACTACTGCTGTTGCTGCTACTACTGCTGCTGTTGCTACCGCTGCTGTTGCTACCGCTGCTGTTGCTACCACTGCTGTTGCTACTGCTGCTGTTGCTGCTGTCACTGCTGCTACTGCTGCTACTACTGCTGCTGTTATTGCTGCTACTGCTGTTATTGCTGCTACTGCTGCTATTGCTGCTACTGCTGCTGTTACTGCTACTGCTGCTGTTACTGCTACTGCTGCTGTTACTGCTACTGCTGCTACTGCTGCTGTTATTGCTGCTACTGCTGCTGTTATTGCTGCTACTGCTGTTACTGCTGCTGCTGCTGTTACTGCTGCTGTTACTGCTACTACTACTACTACTACTACTACTGCTGCTTCTACTCCTGCTGCTGCTACTACTGCTGCTGCTGCTACTACTGCTGCTGCTGCTACTACTGCTGCTGTTATTACCGCTACTACTACTACTACTGTTATTACTGCTACTGTTATTACTGCTGCTGTTATTACTGCTGCTGTTATTACTGCTGCTGCTGTTACTGCTGCTGCTGTTACTGCTGCTGCTGTTACTGCTGCTGTTACTGCTACTGCTGCTGCTGCTGCTGCTGCTGTTACTGCTACTACTACTGCTACTACTACTACTACTACTACTACTACTACTACTACTACTACTGCTGCTTCTACTCCTGCTACTACTGCTGCTGCTACTACTCCTGCTACTACTGCTACTACTGCTGCTGCTACTGCTGCTGCTGCTGCTGCTGCTGCTGCTACTACTGCTGCTGCTGCTGCTGCTGCTACTACTACTACTACTACTACTACTGCTGCTGCTACTACTACTGCTGCTACTACTGCTGCTGTTATTACCGCTACTGCTACTACTACTACTGCTGCTGTTACTGCTGCTGCTACTACTACTGTTATTACTGCTGCTGTTATTACTGCTGCTGTTATTACTGCTACTGCTGCTGTTATTACTGCTACTGCTGCTGTTACTACTGCTGCTGTTAATACTGCTGCTGCTGTTACTACTGCTGCTGCTGCTACTGCTACTACTACTACTACTACTGCTGTTCCTGCTGTTACTGCTGTTACTACTGTTACTACTGTTACTACTACTGCCGCTGTTACTACTACTGCTGCTGTTACTACTACTGCTGCTGTTACTACTACTGCTGCTGTTACTACTACTGCTGCTGTTACTACTAGTAGTAGTTTTTCCTAGCCACCGTGCTTCTACACCTGCATTGCTTGCTGTTTGGAGTTTTAGGCTGGGTTTCTATACAGCACTTTGAGATATCAGCTGATGTAAGAAGGGATATATAAATACATTTGATTTTATTTTATTACTACTGCTGCTGCTACTACTACCGCTGCTACTGTTGTTACTACTGCCGCTGCTGCTGTTGTAACTGCTGCTGCTGTTGTTACTGCTGTTACTGCTGCTGCTGCTGTTGTTACTACTGCTGCTGCTACTACTATTGCTGCTGCTACTGCTACTGCTGCTGCTACTACTACTACTGCTACTACTACTACTACTACTACTGTTACTACTACTACTACTGTTACTACTACTGCTGCTGCTGTTACTACTGCTGCTGCTGTTACTACTGCTGCTGCTGTTACTACTGCTGCTGCTGTTACTACTGCTGCTGTTACTACTGCTGCTGTTACTACTGCTTACTGCTGCTGTTACTACTGCTGCTGCTGCTGTTACTACTGCTGCTGCTGCTGTTACTACTGCTGCTGCTGCTGTTACTACTGCTGCTCTTACTACTGCTGCTGCTGTTACTGCTGCTGCTGCTGTTACTACTGCTGCTGCTGCTGTTACTACTGCTGCTGTTACTACTGCTGCTGTTACTACTGCTTACTGCTGCTGTTACTACTGCTGCTGCTGCTGTTACTACTGCTGCTGCTGCTGTTACTACTGCTGCTCTTACTACTGCTGCTGCTGTTACTGCTGCTGCTGCTGTTACTGCTGCTGCTGCTGCTGTTACTACTGCTGCTGCTGCTGTTACTACTGCTGCTGCTGCTGCTGTTACTACTGCTGCTGCTGCTGCTGTTACTACTGCTGCTGCTGTTACTACTGCTGCTGCTGCTGCTGTTACTACTGCTGTTGCTGCTGCCGCTGTTGCTGCCGTTGCTGCTGCTGCTGCCGTTACTACTGCTGTTGCTGCTGCCGTTACTACTGCTGTTGCTGCTGCCGTTACTACTGCTGTTGCTGCTGCCGTTACTACTGCTGTTGCTGCTGCCGTTACTACTGCTGTTGCTGCTGCTGCTGCCGTTACTACTGCTGTTGCTGCTGCTGCTGCCGTTACTACTGCTGTTGCTGCTGCTGCCGTTACTACTGCTGCTGCCGTTACTACTGCTGCTGCCGTTACTACTGCTGCTGCCGTTACAACTGCTGCTGCTGACGTTACAACTGCTGCTGCTGACGTTACTACTGCTGCTGCTGCCGCTACTACTGCTGCTGCTGCCGCTACTACTGCTGCTGCTGCCTCTACTACTGCTGTTGCTGCTGCCGTTACTACTGCTGCTGCCGTTACTACTGCTGTTGCTGCTGCCGTTACTACTGCTGTTGCTGCTGCCGTTACTACTGCTGCTGCCGTTACTACTGCTGTTGCCGTTACTACTGCTGTTGCCGTTACTACTGCTGCTGCCGTTACTACTGCTGCTGCCGTTACTACTGCTGCTGCCGTTACTACTGCTGTTGCTGCTGCCGTTACTACTGCTGTTGCTGCTGCCGTTACTACTGCTGTTGCTGCTGCCGTTACTGCTGCTGTTGCTGCTGCCGTTACTGCTGCTGTTGCTGCTGCTGCTGCCGTTACTACTGCTGTTGCTGCTGCTGCCGTTACTACTACTGCTGCTGCTGTTGCTGCTGCTGCCGTTACTACTGCTGCTGCTGCCGTTACAACTGCTGCTGCTGCCGCTACTACTGCTGTTGCTGCCGCTACTACTGCTGTTGCTGCCGCTACTACTGCTGTTGCTGCCGCTACTACTGCTGTTGCTGCCGCTACTACTGCTGTTGCTGCCGCTACTACTGCTGTTGCTGCCGCTACTACTGCTGTTGCTGCCGCTACTACTGCTGCTGCTGCTACTACTGCTGCTGTTGCTACCGCTGCTGTTGCTACCACTGCTGTTGCTACCGCTGCTGTTGCTACTGCTGCTGTTGCTGCTGTCACTGCTGCTACTGCTGCTACTACTGCTGCTGTTATTGCTGCTACTGCTGTTATTGCTGCTACTGCTGTTACTACTGCTGCTGTTATTGCTGCTACTGCTGTTATTGCTGCTACTGCTGTTATTGCTGCTACTGCTGCTGTTACTGCTACTGCTGCTGTTACTGCTACTGCTGCTGTTACTGCTACTGCTGCTACTGCTGCTGTTATTGCTGCTACTGCTGCTGTTATTGCTGCTACTGCTGTTACTGCTGCTGCTGCTGTTACTGCTGCTGTTACTGCTACTACTACTACTACTACTACTACTACTACTACTACTGCTGCTTCTACTCCTGCTGCTGCTACTACTGCTGCTGCTGCTGCTGCTACTACTGCTGCTGTTATTACCGCTACTACTACTACTACTGTTATTACTGCTGCTGTTATTACTGCTGCTGTTATTACTGCTGCTGTTATTACTGCTGCTGCTGTTACTGCTGCTGCTGTTACTGCTGCTGCTGCTACTGCTGCTGCTGCTACTGCTGCTGCTGCTACTGCTGCTGTTACTGCTACTACTACTACTACTACTGCTTCTACTCCTGCTACTACTGCTGCTGCTACTACTGCTGCTGCTGCTACTGCTGCTACTACTGCTGCTGCTACTACTGCTGCTGCTGCTACTGCTACTGCTGCTGCTACTGCTGCTACTACTGCTGCTGTTATTACCGCTACTGCTACTACTACTACTGCTGCTGTTACTGCTGCTGCTACTACTACTGTTATTACTGCTGCTGTTATTACTGCTGCTGTTATTACTGCTGCTGTTATTACTGCTACTGCTGCTGTTATTACTGCTACTGCTGCTGTTATTACTGCTACTGCTGCTGTTACTACTGCTACTGTTAATACTGCTGCTGCTGTTACTACTGCTGCTGCTGCTACTGCTACTACTACTACTGCTGTTCCTGCTGTTACTGCTGTTACTACTGTTACTACTGTTACTACTACTGCCGCTCTTACTACTACTGCTGCTGTTACTACTACTGCTGCTGTTACTACTACTGCTGCTGTTACTACTACTGCTGCTGTTACTACTACTGCTGCTGTTACTACTAGTAGTAGTTTTTCCTAGCCACCGTGCTTCTACACCTGCATTGCTTGCTGTTTGGAGTTTTAGGCTGGGTTTCTATACAGCACTTTGAGATATCAGCTGATGTAAGAAGGGATATATAAATACATTTGATTTTATTTTATTACTACTGCTGCTGCTACTACTACCGCTGCTACTGTTGTTACTACTGCCGCTGCTGCTGTTGTAACTGCTGCTGCTGTTGTTACTGCTGTTACTGCTGCTGTTGTTACTACTGCTGCTGCTGCTGCTACTGCTGCTGCTACTACTGCTGCTGCTGCTACTACTGCTGCTGCTACTGCTACTGCTGCTGCTACTACTACTGCTGCTGCTGTTACTACTGCTGCTGCTGTTACTACTACTACTACTGTTACTACTACTACTACTACTACTGTTACTACTACTGCTGCTGCTGTTACTACTGCTGCTGCTGTTACTACTACTGCTGCTGTTACTACTACTGCTGCTGTTACTACTACTGATGCTGCTGCTGTTACTACTGCTGCTGCTGCTGTTACTACTGCTGCTCTTACTACTGCTGCTGCTGTTACTGCTGCTGCTGCTGTTACTACTACTGCTGCTGCTGTTACTACTGCTGCTGTTACTACTGCTGCTGTTACTACTGCTGCTGTTACTACTGCTTACTGCTGCTGTTACTACTGCTGCTGCTGCTGTTACTACTGCTGCTCTTACTACTGCTGCTGCTGTTACTGCTGCTGCTGTTACTACTGCTGCTGTTACTACTGCTTACTGCTGCTGTTACTACTGCTGCTGCTGCTGTTACTACTGCTGCTCTTACTACTGCTGCTGCTGCTGCTGCTGTTACTACTGCTGCTGCTGCTACTACTGCTGCTGCTGCTGTTACTACTGCTGTTGCTGCCGTTGCTGCCGTTGCTGCCGCTGCTGCCGTTACTGCCGCTGCTGCCGTTACTGCCGCTGCTGCCGTTACTACCGCTGCTGCCGTTACTACCGCTGCTGCCGTTACTACCGCTGCTGCCGTTACTACCGCTGCTGCCGTTACTACTGCTGCTGCCGTTACTACTACTGCTGCTGCTGTTACTACTGCTGCTGTTACTACTACTGCTGCTGCTGCTGTTACTACTGCTGCTGCTGTTACTACTGCTGCTGCTGTTACTACTGCTGCTGCTGTTACTACTACTGCTGCTGCTGTTACTACTACTGCTGCTGCTGTTACTACTACTGCTGCTGCTGTTACTACTACTGCTGCTGTTACTACTACTGCTGCTGTTACTACTGCTGCTGTTACTACTGCTTACTGCTGCTGTTACTACTGCTGCTGTTACTACTGCTGCTGCTGCTGCTGCTGCTGTTACTACTGCTGTTACTACTGCTGTTACTACTGCTGTTGCTGCTGCCGCTGTTGCTGCCGTTGCTGCCGTTGCTGCTGCTGCTGCCGTTACTGCTGCTGCTGCCGTTACTACTGCTGCTGCCGTTACTACTGCTGCTGCTGCTGTTACTGCTGCTGCTGTTACTACTGCTGCTGTTACTACTGCTGCTGTTACTACTGCTGCTGTTACTGCTGCTGCTGCTGCTGCTACTGCTGCTGCTGCTACTGCTGCTGCTACTGCTGCTGCTGTTACTGCTACTGCTGCTGCTGTTACTGCTGCTGTTACTGCTTCTGCTGCTGCTGTTACTGCTGCTGCTACTACTGCTGTTACTGCTGTTACTACTACTGCTATTACTACTACTGCTGTTACTACTGCTGCTGCTGTTACTACTGCTGCTGCTGCTGTTACTACTGCTGCTGCTACTACTACTACTACTACTACTGTTCCTGCTGTTACTGCTGTTACTACTGTTACTACTACTGCCGCTGTTACTACTACTGCCGCTGTTACTACTGCTGCTGCTGCTGCTGCTACTGCTGCTGCTACTGCTGCTGCTACTACTACTGCTGCTGCTACTACTACTACTGTTACTACTACTACTGCTGTTACTACTACTGCTGCTGCTGTTACTACTGCTGCTGCTGTTACTACTGCTGCTGCTGTTACTACTGCTGCTGCTGTTACTACTGCTGCTGCTGTTACTACTGCTGCTGCTGTTACTACTACTGCTGCTGCTGTTACTACTGCTGCTGCTGTTACTACTGCTGCTGTTACTACTGCTGCTGTTACTACTGCTGCTGTTACTACTGCTGCTGCTGCTGTTACTACTGCTGCTCTTACTACTGCTGCTGCTGCTGTTACTACTACTGCTGCTGCTGCTGCTGTTACTACTGCTGCTGCTGCTGCTGCTGTTACTACTGCTGCTGCTGCTGCTGTTACTACTGCTGCTGCTGCTGCTGCTGCTGTTACTACTGCTGCTGCTGCTGTTACTACTGCTGTTGCTGCTGTTACTACTGCTGTTGCTGCTGCCGCTGTTGCTGCCGTTGCTGCCGCTGCTGCCGTTACTACCGCTGCTGCCGTTACTACTGCTGCTGCCGTTACTACTGCTGCTGCCGTTACTACTGCTACTGCTGCTACTACTACTGCTGCTGCTGCTGCTGTTACTGCTGCTGCTGTTACTACTGCTGCTGCTGCTACTGCTGCTCCTACTGCTGCTGCTGCTCCTACTGCTGCTGCTGTTACTGCTGCTGTTACTGCTTCTGCTGCTGCTGTTACTGCTGCTGCTACTACTGCTGTTACTGCTGTTACTACTACTGCTGTTACTACTACTGCTGTTACTGCTGTTACTACTACTGCTGCTGTTACTACTGCTGTTACTACTACTGCTGCTGTTACTACTGCTGTTACTACTACTGCTGCTGTTACTACTACTGCTGCTGTTACTACTACTGCTGTTACTGCTGTTACTACTACTGCTGTTACTACTGCTGCTGTTACTACTGCTGCTGTTACTGCTGTTACTACTACTGCTGTTACTGCTGTTACTACTATTGCTGTTACTGCTGTTACTACTACTGCTATTACTACTACTGCTGTTACTGCTGTTACTACTACTGCTGTTACTACTGCTGCTGTTACTACTACTGCTGCTGTTACTACTACTGCTGCTGCTGCTGTTACTACTACTGCTGTTACTACTACTGCTGCTGCTGTTACTACTACTGCTGCTGCTGTTACTACTACTGCTGCTGCTGTTACTACTACTGCTGCTGCTGTTACTACTACTGCTGCTGCTGTTACTACTACTGCTGCTGTTACTACTACTGCTGCTGCTGCTGTTACTACTGCTGCTGTTACTGCTGTTACTACTGCTGCTGTTACTGCTGTTACTACTGCTGCTGTTACTGCTGTTACTGCTGCTGTTACTGCTGCTACTTCTGCTGCTACTTCTGCTGCTACTTCTGCTGCTACTTCTGCTGCTACTTCTGCTGTTACTGCTACTACTACTGCTACTAAGTCTCTCACCGTCGACCTGGTGTGGTTTGAGCTTAGTGACCAGGTTGCGGTGGACCTGCACAATGGGCTGCTTGGTCTCCTCGTCTTCATCCAGCACCAGCTTGGTTGTGATTGGACAAGCCACGGCGGACGCCTCCTCCACCACGAGTACCTGGTCGGGAGGGACATATAGAGTCTAGTCTAAAAGCATTACAGTCTGTACATACAAATACATACATTTATTCTGCTGGTTGGGACAGGTTTGTTGCTATGAGTATAGGTAGGGCAGCTGGGAGACTGTTCTGCTGGTTGGGACAGGTTATGTTCCTAGGAGTATAGGGCAGCTAGGAGACTGTTCTGCCAGTTAGGACAGGTTATGTTCCTAGGAGTGTAGGGCAGCTGGGAGACTGTTCTGACAGTTGGACAGGTTATGTTCCTAGGAGTGTAGGGCAGCTGGGAGACTGTTCTGCCAGTTGGACAGGTTATGTTCCTAGGAGTGTAGGGCAGCTGGGAGACTTTTCTGCCAGTTGGACAGGTTATGTTCCTAGGAGTATAGGGCAGCTGGGAGACTGTTCTGCTGGTTGGGACAGGTTATCTTCCTAGGAGTATAGGGCAGCTGGGAGACTGTTCTGCTGGGTGGGACAGGTTTTATGTTCCTAGGACTATAGGTAGGGCAGCTGGGAGACTTTTCTGCTGGTTGGGACAGGTTATGTTCCTAGGAGTATAGGGCAGCTGATCTTCTAGTCCACAAGCATTCAAACCTTTATACTAAGGAAATGGTAAGCGACTTCCAATCTACTGAAAGAGCACATTCAGTACATTTATGTGATCACTGTGGAAACATGGCAAAGCTGGTACCACGCTCTTATCTGAACCACAATGGACCACACATCCATCGCGCTCGTCAGCGTACCATCAGGCAGAAGGAGTAGTTGACTCATTGATTGACTCAGTCCATCTTCATCATCATCTTCATCCCATTAGCGGATGCCATGACAACAGAGCACACACAGTTGACTTTTTACCTCTCTGAGTTTCTCCCTGAGCTGCTCCCTCTCAGCGATGCGTCTCCTCCTCTCCTCTTCCTCCTTTAGGGCATCCCTCGTTTCCGTCCTCAGCTTGTCGTCCTTGAGGATTTTTCTGATCTTCTTCCTCTGTCCTTTAGGAGTGTCTCCATCCTCCTTCCCCGAGCCGTCCTCTCCTGACCCGCTCTGGGAGGACAGAATGTGGGTAAACCTTTAAACTTCAACCCCCAGGGGTCAACTGACCAATCCAAATCACACATAGTGACCTATGACGTGGTAACAATCAAACAATGACCAACCAATGAATTCCAGACCAAATTCACAAATATAGAATTGTTCAGGAGTAAGGAGAAAATCCTCTCCTTCCCTATACCTTGTCGGATGAAGAGTCCTGGACCTTGATGCGGCGCCGTTTCTTCTTCTGTGCGTAGCTCCTCTCCTCCTTCTTCTTCTTCTTCTTCTTCTTCTTGGAGGAGCGCGTGGTCCTCCTGCGGCTACTGCCTTCCTTCTCAGACTCCGACTCCTCCTCTGACGATGACTCCTTCTCACTGATCTCCTCACTAACTCCCGACTCACTGCTGCTAGCTGACTCCTTAAAGTCTGAGTCTGCCGAGTCATCACTACCCACTGGAGAGGGGGAGGGAGAGAGAAGAGGGGGAGGGAGAGAGAAGAGGGGGAGAGCAAGAGGGGAGAAGAGAAGACAGGGAGAGGGCACAGGGTGAGGGGAGAATCAAATCAAATGTATTTACATAGCCCTTCTTACATCAGCTGATATCTCAAAGTGCTGTACAGAAACCCAGCCTAAAACCCCAAACAGCAAGCAATGCAGGTGTAGAAGCAGAAGGAGAAAGAATGAGAGAGAGAGGAGAGGGTGAAAGAGGGGGATAGAGAGAGAGGCGGGAGGTAGAGTTGATTGAAAACTGTCATCAGTTTGCAGAGTAGGACTTTCATTCTGTTCCATAGGTGTTAATACAGAGGCCTAGACAGACCGGGCCAGCCAGACAGACTAGGCCAGCCAGCCAGCCAGACCAGGCCAGCCAGCCAGACCGTGCCAAACAGCCAGACAGCCCTCATACCTTTCCGTCTGGTCCTCTTGGTCTCCTTCTTCCCCTTGCTAGCTGGTTTCTCCTTCTCCTCTCCCGACTCCCCTTCGTTCAGCGTCAGTTTGTGGCGGAGCAGCCTGTGGCGACGCCCCACACTCTTCTTCATGTCCACGTCAGAGCCCCCTTCATCATCATCATCATCATCATCATCATCGTCGTCAACTGTTGAGGGGAACACAAGCAGTTATTTATGGTTTCAAGATCTAGTCTAGTGACATAAACCATTAGTGGTGGAAAGAGGAACTGCAGAATCACTGTATCAACGAGTATGAAGTGAAAAAGTCTATGTAGCTCACCCTCCTCCTGCTCCTCTCCTCGCTTCCCCTTCTTCTGTTCCTTCTCTTCTCCGTCCTCGTCAGAGCTCTCCTCTGCTCCTGAAGAGTAGTTGGCCTTGATCTGGGCCAGCAGCATCTTCTTGGCAATTCTATTAAGGAGGAAGAAATGTAAAATCAATGTTATTTGTCACATGCTCTGAATACAACAGGTGTATACTTTACAGTGAAATGCCGAATACAACAGGTGTAGACCTCACAGTGAAATGCCGAATACAACAGGTGTAGACCTTAGTGAAATGCTTACTTACAAGCCCTTAACAAACAATGCAATTCAAGAAATAGAGTTAAGATATTTACAAAATAAACGAAAGTAAAAAAAAAATAATAATAAATAACGAGGCTATATACAGGGGGTACCGGGTCAATATGCAGGGGTACAGGTTAGTTGATGTAATTTGTACAAGTAGGTAGGGGTAAAGTGTCTACGCACAGAAAATAAACAGCGTGTAGCAGCAGTGTAAAGGGGGGGGGGGCGCAATGTAAATACAGCCTTTCAAAGCACTTCATGGCTACTGACGTGAGTGCTACGGGGCGGTAGT
This sequence comes from Salmo trutta, assembly GCF_901001165.1. NCBI lineage: Eukaryota > Metazoa > Chordata > Actinopteri > Salmoniformes > Salmonidae > Salmo > Salmo trutta. Next base: position 299,856 of record NW_021822701.1, read on the forward strand.
CATTTAGGCAGGTTACCTTCACTTTCTTGGGCACAGGGACTATGGTGGTCTGCTTGAAACATGTAGGTATTACAGACTTGGTCAGGGAGAAGATGAAAAAGTCACTGAAGACACTTGCCAGTTGGTCCGAGAGTGCTCGTACAGCCTTGTGAATGTTGACCTATTTAAAGGTCTTGCTCACATCGGCTACGGAGAGCGTGATCACACAGTCGTCCGGAACAGCTGGTGCTCTCATGCATGCTTCAATATTGCTTGCCTCGAAGCGAGCATAAAAGACATTAAGCCCGTCTGGTAGGCTCAGATCACTGGGCAGCTCGCGGCTGGGTTCCCCATTGTAGTTGTAAACCCTGCAACATCCGACGAGCATCAGAGCCAGTGTAGTTGGATTCAATCTTAGTCCTGTATTGAAGCTTTACTTGTTTGATGGTTGGTCTGAGGGCACAGCGGGATTTCTTATAGGCGTCCGGATTAGTGTCTCGCTCCTTGAAAGCGGCAGTCGAGCCTTTAGCTCGGTGCGGATGTTGCCCGTAATCCATGGCTTCTGGTTGGGATATGTACATACGGTCACTGTGGGGACGACGTCGTTATTATTATTATTGATGAAGCCGGTGACTGAGGTGGTATACTCCTCAATCCCATTGGATGAATCCTGGAACATATTCCATTCTGTGCTAGCAAAACAGTCCTGTAGCGTAGCATCCGCGTCATTTGACCATTTACGTATTGAGCGAGTCACTGGTACTTCCTGCTTTAGTTTTTGCTTGTAAGCAGGAATCAGGAGGATAGAATTATGGTCAGATTTGCCAAATGGAGGGCGAGGCAGAGATTTGTACACGTCTCTGTGTGGAGTAAAGGTGGTCTAGAGTTTGTTTTGTTTGTTTTCCTCTGGTTGCATGTGACATGTTGGTAAAAATGTTGTAAAACTGATCAGTTTGCCTGCATTAAAGTACCCAGCCACCAGGAGCACAGGCGGATTACCCACTCGCAGACTAATTCTCACAAGGCACCCAGATCTCCACCCCCTGTACCTCCATCTTTTCTTAACATGAATTACAAGAATTTGGACCTGTTCTCGGAGAAGCAGTATATCCTTCACGTCGGACTCATTAAAAAGTCTTTGTCCAGTTCGAGGTGAGTAATTGCTGTTCTGATGTCCAGAAGCTCTTTTCGATCATAAGAGAAAGTAGCAGCAACATTATGTACAAAATAAGTTACAATGTGAAAAAACACAAAATAACAAAACGGCAGCCATCTCGTAAGTAAAGGAAATAAGAAAAGTAAAGGAAATAAGAAAAAGGATTGAAGGATGTTCGTCAGCTGGTTGAGAAGCATGCAGTTCAGGACATATTTGGTTTGTCTTGAATGAAAATACTTTTTAATACCTGTTCTCTGGATCATCATCCTCATCATCATCCTCAGCCATCTGAGAAGCGTCATGGTTACCTTCATCTCCTTCAGACACACAGAGGGAGGGGTCAGGGGTTAGAGACAGTGTTTTCCCATAAGAGACGAAAGTCAGTTAAATCAGCTACATTTTCCACTTCAGATAAACTACGATACTTTCAATTTAAAAGTCTTTGTTCGCCAGTCTGTCGAACCGTCTCCTGCTATAATGAATAATATGCATCTGCTAGCCATCTATTGATAGGATAGTCCTGTCCGTCACAAAGCGAGCGATGACAGGGTAACGCATTCTGCCATCTGCCCCCCCCCGGTACAATTTCTGCATACGGTGGTTGCAGTTTAATTTCCTTACAGAGCACGCTGGTGAATTAGAATGTAACGTAAACGGTAACAACGAGTGAAAATCCACTTAGCCTAATTGTTTTCTGGCATATTTATTTTCTTTGGCCTGTTTCACATAATAAGCCACGCGGAGTCACGGCGCACGGCAGGCTATTTACTGTGCTTTGACAACTGAACAGCAAGTGACTATTTTCTAAAAGGTGTAGAACTGAATAAAGTTGATCTATACGCCTCTTGCCGGGCGCGCCATAAACAGCCTCTTGCCGGGCGTGCCATAAACAGCCTCTTGCCGGGCGTGCCATAAACAGCCTCTTGCCGGGCGCGCCATAAACAGCCTCTTGCCGGGCGCGCCATAAACAGCCTCTTGCCGGGCGCGCCATAAACAGCCTCTTGCCGGGCGCGCCATAACCAGCCTCTTGCCGGGCGCGCCATAACCAGCCTCTTGCCGGGCGCGCCATAAACAGCCTCTTGCCGGGCACGCCATTCAATTGAAGGCCAACTACACCCAAACATTTTAATTGATCAGGTTTTTCCCAGATTTCAAAGCGGTCTCCTGATGAGGTTTAAGCATTGTTGTGGACTTAAAACATCCAATTAGTTGTTTTTCTATTTTTAAAAGTGTGATTTCAATATAAAAAAAACAGAAACCTGAAAAAACTAAGAGAAAACGGAATTTGGGAAATAAAATGGAATCAGACAATAAAAAACACATTTTATAGGGTCCTAACTAATGATAATTTCACATTAATTAAGGATATGTAAAATCAGAACGATAATACTGAAAACTGATGTAATCTTGTAATTTGTTCAATGCAACCTTAAATTACATTTTTTTACGATGTGGGCTACTTAATTCATTATTAATATAATACATAATTTAAAGAACAAACATCATTGGGATAATTCATGTCTTGCGGTAAAACTTTGTACACCTAAACTCAAGAGAAGACAGGTTTAAATGTTCTCCTATTTAGAAAATAATCCTGATCATATAGGCCCAGACCATATTCAAAACAACAATACACTGAATTCATACAATATCATTTAAATTGTAGTCTTTCTTTACCAGAGCTCTCTATCTCTGTTCCTGGAGAGCTACAGGCCTGTAGGTTTTCACTCAAACCCTAATCTAGCGCACCTGACTAATAATTAGCTGGTTGATAAACTAAATCATGTTAGTTACAACTGAGGTTGGAGTTAAAACCTACAGGAGGGTATCTCTCCAGGAACAGGGGTGGAGTTAAAACCTCCAGGAGGGTATCTCTCCAGGAACAAGGTTGGAGAGCCCTGTTGTACACAAAACCACAACACATTTTTCCAATCTGGGAAGTGAACTCGATAAAGTGTCAAATAATTTCACTGTCTATTTCGGATGGAATCTTTAGAATGTACCTGAGGCCACCAAAATAGAGTTCCTTTGGCCAAAAATGCCAAACCCTGGGGGTCAAGCCTCAGACCCCGGGGGCGCCTGGCTGGCTACTTTTTCCATTTGGATGACTACTCTATGTACTTGTGGAAACACTGCCGAGGTCAGGTGTTAATTCAGTGGAGTTTAGGTCAAGTTGTATTGACAACACAGTGTACCGTCTGCCTTGTAGAAACGAAGAGCCCAATATACAGATTTCAGAAACAACAGCTCTACTCACCTGAAGACTGGTGGAAGGTTCCCCTCCCTGCTACCACCGTCTCCTCCACGATGGGTTTAATCTTCTGCTGGTCTCCACTCTCCTCTCCAGACCCTCCTCCCTCCTCCTCCTCCACGTCATCAGACGATGAATCTTGCTGCTTGGCTCCTCTACTTCTGGCTTTGCGTTTCAGTTCGTACGACCGCCTCCGATCCCCGCCCTTGTTCTCCTTCTCCTCTCTTTCTTTCTTCACGCGGCTGCTCCTCCGTTTCCCCGTGCCCAGTTTGCTGAGTCCCTTCATCTCCTTCTCCAGGTCAGAGTTAGAGGAGCCGCCCGAGCCCTTCTTCTTGGATGTCTTTTTGGCAGAAGCCGTGGAAGACTTCTTTTTCTTCTTCGCGTCTTCGTCCGAGTCGGACTCTGAGTTGTCTGAATCGTCGGCTTTCAGTTTGCGTTTGGCCGCCAGCTTCTTCTCAGTCTTCACCTTGTCATTCTCCTCCCCCTCACCGTCTTTCTTGCCGAGTTTGAACAGGCACCGTTTGAAGCTACTGTTGCCCTGGTTACCATCGGCGTCCTGCTGCGCATCCTCGTCAGAGCTGTGTTCCGCCGCTGCAGTCTGGAGCAGGATGTCCGGAACCTCGTCAGAGTCGGAGTCCACTTCCTGTTTAGAAGGGTCAGCGGTCACCTTGGAGGAGGCATTGCTCTGCTCCTCCTCCTCCGAGCTGCCTTTGGTTCTACTCTTCAGCTTGCTGGGACTCTTCCCCTTGCCCTCTGAGTCGCTGTTCTCCTGAGAGGATTCGGCCATCTTGTTCTTCCCGTCAGATGACTTCCTGAGGGGTGTGGTCTTTGTGCGGCTAGAGCGGCGGCTGTCGTCCTCAGAGCCCCCACCTTCCTCCACCTCCCTACCCTCCTCCTCCTCACTCCTCTCCTTCCCTCCATCCTTACTCCTCTCCTTCCCTCCATCCTTACTCCTCTCCTTCCCTCCATCCTTACTCCTCTCCCTCCCTCCATCCTTACTCCTCTCCCTCCCTCCATCCTTACTCCTCTCCCTCTCCTTCCCTCCACCTTTACTCCTCTCCTTCCCTCCATCCTTACTCCTCTCCTTCCCCCCATCCTTACTCCTCTCCTTCCCCCCATCCTTACTCCTCTCCTTCCCCCCATCCTTACTCCTCTCCTTCCCCCCATCCTTACTCCTCTCCTTCCCCCCATCCTTACTCATCTCCTTCCCCCCATCCTTACTCATCTCCTTCCCCCCATCCTTACTCCTCTCCTTCCCCCCATCCTTACTCATCTCCTTCCCCCCATCCTTACTCATCTCCTTCCCCCCATCCTTACTCATCTCCTTCCCCCCATTCTTACTCATCTCCTTCCCCCCATCCTTACTCATCCCCTTCCCCCCATCCTTACTCATCCCCTTCCCCCCATCCTTACTCATCCCCTTCCCCCCATCCTTACTCATCTCCTTCCTCCCATCCTTACTCTTAGACCTGGAGGTGCGTGTGGTAACCACGGGAACGGGCGTCAGCTTCACGATCAGGTTCTTCACCTTGGGCATGGCCTTCTCCTTATGGGTTTCAAGTGACTTCCTGTTTGAGCCGGCGGCGGGGCTCTCGGATTGGCTAGCAGCTGTGGGTTCCATGGCTTGGTTGCCGGGCGTTAACCCTGTGGAGTCCGCCAGACTCTCTACCATCTGGAAGAGCTCATCAGGGACAGACGGCCCGACGGACACAATGTCTTTATCCCGGTCACCCTCCTCCTCCTCTCCATCCTCCTCTTCTTCCTCCTCCTCATCCACTACTTTCACTGCTGTCTGGTCTTTGGCCTGGCTGTCTGTCTCTGTGTCCGAGTGGTCCTGAGGCGCGGGGGCGGGGCTACCCTCCATCTCTATGTCCTCTGACAAGCACCCATCCTCCTCTAGCTCCTCCCCATCCTCAGTGTCGGCCATTTTATCCTCTTCTGCCTCCTGTCCATCCTCAACCATGTTGTCAATCTGATCGTGGCCGTCATGGCCATCAGTGTTGGAGACAGCATCCCCGTTCTGCATCCCCTGGTCCTGGGAAGTGAACTGTGACTCCAAGTCCTCCTCTAGGGCAGCATGGGCCTTCTTTAAATCAGCCAGAACAGACCTAGAGAGAGAGCGAGAGAGATGGATGAATGGCTAGATTAGGCAAAATAACAGAATTGGGCTGCCTCATTTACTTTGTAGCAGTCATAATATTAACATGTTAGGATACCTGAAGGCCTTGAGGTGTCTGGTCCCGCTTCCACCTCCTCCCTGTTCCGCCTCAGCCTGCTGGATGAAATGGATGAAGGTGTTGTTGAGCCCTGTAGTCGTCTCAATCAGCTTCTTGGTCCTCTTCACCAGCTCCTTGGGGACCTTCAGGGTCTTATAGGAGAAGGTGAGGGTCCCTGACCCGTCTGAATGCTCCTTACCGTTCACCACAGCTTTACCATGGTGGTGGTGACCTTTACCCTTACTGTGCCTTTTCACCTCCTTCCTCTCTTTCTCCTTCCGCTCTTTCTCCTCCCTCTCTTTCTTGCGTCCCGTGCTCCAGAAGCTCTCCAGCTTGGTCATGATGTTGGAGCAGTTGGAGGCGATGTCTGAGAGGGGCTGAGGACTGCAGATATAGCAGGACCATTTACTGTGCTCGTCGGTGATCATGGACAGCTCCTTGCGCCCCAGGTTACGCAGGATGCACTTCTTACAGAAGGCGTTGTGGCAGTAGTCACAGCAGATCAGGTTGCCACCTTCAGCACACCACCTTGGGGCATAGTTAAGACAGCAGGGAAAGTCAACTTCAAAACCTGACATATCTTAAATTGGGATTTGCAGCTGTTGTTGGGAAGTAATGAACCCTTCTAAAAATGACAAAAGTAGTGCACTATATAGGGAATAGGGTGGCAGTTGGGACGTAGCCCTTGGTGTGGACTAAAATAGGTGCCGGTACTCGTAATCGAGAGCCAATATTGTACAAGAGGTGGCGATAGTCAAGCAGTAGAACAGGGACCTTATGGCAGCTACAACAATGGAGACCTACCTGCACTGTTCATCCATGCCGTCCTCGTCTTTATTGATATCGTCGCTGGTGTAATACTTATAGCACGACTAGAGGAAGAGAAAACAACAAGGGAGGAACATAGTGATGCACAGATATTACATTTTTGGCTGATACCGATATTTTCCTTGCAAAAAAAAAACGATACCGAAAATTGATATTACATTTTTTTGCCTTTTAAGCATTACAGTTAAATAGTTTGGACGCAGCGGTCTAAGGCACTGCATCTCAGTGCAAGAGGCATCACTACAGTCCCTGGTTCGAATCTAGGCTGTATCACATCCGGCCGTGATTGGGTGTCCCATAGGGCGGCGCACAATTGGCCCAGCGTCATCCAGTTTAGGCATTTACGTATATGTCCCCATTTCTTTCACTTGCTGTGCTGTTTTGTTGTTCATTTGTTCAGTTGTTTCATTCTCGACCAGGATTTCTTTGGAACGCTGTTTGGGTCGTTGCGTGTCAAAAAATATACACAATTTAACACTATTTGACGTGTCAAATAAGCTTGTTGACCAATCAGGACCAGAATATGACTCCACGTCACATAATAATTTAACGCGTTCATTAAAAAAAAAATGTAGGTAGTTACTACCTTACTTTGCTACCTGACAACTTTACGGTTTTTACTTTTAATTACAGTTTATATTTTTCGTTTTTCCCCTCACTCAACTTTTCTTCCATTCAACTTTTTCACCCCGGACGCTTTATCTGGACGTGGTTCGTCAAGACCTCCACCAGCCGAAGCTAAGAAGTAACATTAACATGATGCCTTCTAATTGCAGTCGCTGTACTCATAATATACAGGAGAACGATCGCCTTACAGCGAGGATAGCTGTGCTGCAAGCCCAGCTTCAGACGCAATCGTTAGGCAAGGGTAATTTCAGTGTAGGAAAGGATGAAACAGCGTCTATGCCACCATTAAGTACAGATAGTAACGTTAGCATAAATCCCCTCGCACGGTCCCCGCAGCAGGACAACTTTGGCTTCTGGAGGGAAATGCTGTAGGAATGCTCAACTGGTGTCGCTCATTCAGCCAACAGAAACTTTCAACCGGTTCTCCCCATTAAGCAACGGGTCGGAGTCAGAGGCCGAGCCTTCTCTGGTCTCTACTCCTCCCGTTACCGGGTCTGAGCCGCTGAAGCCTCCCACCATTAGCTCTGACAAATTGAAAACCCTAGTCATTGGCAACTCCATTAACCGCAGTATTAGACTTAAAACGAATCAACCAGCGATCATACACTGTTTACCAGGGGGCAGGGCTGCCGACGTAAAGGCTAATCATAAGATGGTGCTGGCTAAAGCTAAAACCGGCGAGTGTAGAGAGTATAGGGATATTGTTATCCACGTCAGCACCAACGATGTTAGGATGAAACAGTCAGAGGTCACCAAGCACAACATAGCTTCAGCGTGTAAATCAGCTAGAAAGATGTGTCGGCATCGAGTAATTGTCTCTGTCCCCCTCCCAGTTAGGGGGAGTGATTAGCTCTACAGCAGAGTCTCAACTCAATCACTGGATGAAAACTGTTTTCTGCCCCTCCCAAAAAATATAATTTGTAGATAATTGGCCCTCTCTGGGACTCACCCACAAACAGCACCAAGCCTGGCCTGTTGAGGAGTGACGGACTCCATCCTAGCTGGAGGGGTGCTCTCATCTTATCTACGAACCTAGACAGGGCTCTAACTCCCCTAGCTCCACAATGAGATAGGGTGCAGGCCAGGCAGCAGGCTGTTAGCCAGCCTGCCAGTTTAGTAGAGTCTGCCACTAGCAGTCAGTGTAGTCAGCTCAGCTATCCCCATTGAGACCGTGTCTGTGCCTCGATCTAGGTTGGGCAAAACTAAACATGGCGGTGTTCACCTTAGCAATCTCACTAGAATAAAGACCTCCGTTCCTGTCATTATTGAAAGAGATTGTGATATCTCACATCTCAAAACAGGGCTACTTAATGTTAGATCCCTCACTTCCAAGGCAGTCAGTCAATGAACTAATCACTGGTCATAATCTTGATGTGATTGGCCTGACTGAAACATGGCTTAAGCCTGATGAATTTACTGTGTTAAATGAGGCCTCACCTCCTGGTTACACTAGTGACCATATCCCCCGCGCATCCCGCTAAAGCGGAGGTGTTGCTAACATTTACGATAGCAAATTTCAATTTACAAAAAAAAACCACGCAGTTTTCATCTTTTGAGCTTCTAGTCATGCAGCCTACTCAATCACTTTTCATAGCTACTGTTTACAGACCTCCTGGGCCATATACAGCGTTCCTCACTGAGTTCCCTGAATTCATATCGGACCTTGAAGTCATAGCAGATAATATTCACATTTTTGGTGACTTTATATTCACATGGAAAAGTCCACAGACCCACTCCAAAAGGCTTTCAGAGCCATCATCGACTCAGTGGGTTTTGTCCAACATGTCTCCGGACCTACTCACTGCCACAGTCATACCCTGGACCTAGTTTTGTCCCATGGAATAAATGTTGTGGATCTTAATGTTTTTCCTCATAATCCTGGACTATCAGTCCACCATTTTATTACGTTTGCAATCGCAACAAATAATCTGCTCTGAACCCAGCCAAGGATCATCAAAAGCCGTGCTATAAATTCTCAGACAACCCAAAGATTCCTAGATGCCCTTCCAGACTCCCTTCGCCTACCCAAGGATGTCAGAGGACAAAAATCAGTTAACCACCTAACTGAGGAATTCAATTTAACCTTGCGCAATACCCTAGATGCAGTCGCACCCATGATCATTAGAAAACAAATTACGGACTCCTGTTTAAATCTGCGTATTCCTCCAGATGCCGATGTTCGCATTTTTAGCTAATAACGGCCAATTCCGATGTGTTCCCCGATGTATCGTACATCCCTAGACAATATAATACTGAGATCTGTCTTAACCTACCAAATATCACATTTCTGTTCAAAAGACAAACATCAGCTCCAAAACATACAACTACTACAGGTCTACCTCTATGGACAGTGTTGCAGGTGGATCTAAACTACTACAGGTCAACCTCTATGGACAGTGTTGCAGGACAGGTCCCTGCTCATCTGCGTGAACGAGTCTTAAGTATGCTGCAAGGAGGCATGAGGACTGCAGATGTGGCCAGGGCAATGAATTGCAATGTCCGTACTGTGAGACGCCTAAGACAGTGCTACAGGGAGACAGGACAGACAGCTGATCGTCCTCGCAGTGGCAGACCACGTGTAACAACACCTGCACAGGATCGGTACACCCGAACATCACACCTGCGGGACAGGTACAGGATGGCAACAACAACAACTGCCCGAGGTACACCTGGAACGCACAATCCCTCCATCAGTGCTCAGACTGTCCGCAATAGGCTGAGAGAGGCTGGACTGAGGGCTTGTAGGCCTGTTGTAAGGCAGGTTCTCACTAGACATCACCGGCAACATCGCCTATGGGCACAAACCCACCGTTGCTGGACCAGACAGGACTGGCAGAAAGTGCTCTTCACTGACGAGTTGCGGTTTTGTCTCACCAGGGGTGATGGTCGGATTCGCACTTATCGTTGAAGGAATGAGCGTTACACCGAAGCCTGTACTCTGGAGCTGGATCGATTTGGAGGTGGAGGGTCCGTCATGGTCTGGGGCGGTGTGTCACAGCATCACCGGACTGAGCTTGTTGTCATTGCAGGCAATGTCAACGCTGTGCGTTACAGGGAAGACATCCTCCTCCCTCATGTGGTACCCTTCCTACAGGCTCATCCTGACATGACCCTCCAGCATGACAATGCCACCAGCCATACTGCTCATTCTGTACGTGATTTCCTGCAAGACAGGAATGTCAGTGTTCTGCCATGGCCAGCGAAGAGCCCGGATTTCAATCCCATCGAGCACGTCTGGGACCTGTTGGATCGGAGGGTGAGGGCTAAGGCCATTCCTCCCAGAAATGTCCGGAAACTTGCAAGTGCCTTGGTGGAAGAGTGGGGTAACATCTCACAGCAAGAACTGGCAAATCTGGTGCAGTCAATGAGGAGGAGATGCACTGCAGTACTTAATGCAGCTGGTGGCCACACCAGATACTGACTGTTACTTTTGATTTTGACCCACCCTTTGTTCAGGGACACATTATTCCATTTCTGTCAGTCACATGTCTATGGAACTTGTTCAGTTTATATTTCAGTTGTTGAATCTTATGTTCATACAAATATTTACACATGTTAAGTTTGCTGAAAATAAACGCAGTTGACAGTGAGAGGAAGTTTATTTTTTTGCTGAGATTTATTTATTTATTTATATATATATTTATTTATTTTATATATATAAATAATCAGAAATATCACATTTACCTAAGAATTCAGACCCTTTACTCAGTACTTTGTTGAAGCACCTTCAGAAGCGATTGCAGCCTCGAGTCTTCTTAGGTATGACGTTACAAGCTTGGCACACCTGTATTTGGGGAGTTTATCCCATTCTTCTCTGCAGATCCTCTCAAGCTCTGTCAGGTTGTATGGGGAGCGTCGCTGCACAGCTATTTTCAGGCCTCTCCAGAGATGTTCAATCGGGTTCAAGTCCGGACTCTGGCTGGACCACTCAAGGACATTCAGAGATTTGTCCCGAAGCCACTCCTGCGTTGTCTTGGTTGTGTGCTTAGGGTCATTGTCCTGTTGGAAGGTGAAACTTAACCTGCTCCAGAGCGCTCAGACTGGGGTTTTCATCAAGGATCTCTGTACTTTGCTCCGTTCATCTTTCCCTCGATCCTGACTAGTCTCACAGTCCCTGCCACTGAAAAACATCCCCACAGCATGATGCTGCCACCACCATGCTTCACCGTAGGGATGGTGCCAGGTTTCCTCCAGACGTGACGCTTGGCATTCAGGCCAAAGTGTTCAATCTTGGTTTCATCAGACCAGAGAACCTTGTTTCTCATGGTCAGAGTTCTTTAGGTGCTTTTTGGCAAACTCCAAGTGGGCTGTCATGTGCCTTTTACTGAGGAGTGGCTTCCATCTGGCCACTCTACCATAAAGGCCTGATTGGTGGAGTGCTGCAGAGATGGTTGTCCTTCTGGAAGGTTCTCCCACCTCCACAGAGGAACTCTGGAGCTCTGTCTGAGTGACCATCAGGTTGTTGGTCACCTCTCTGACCAAGGCCCTTGTCCCCTGGCCAAACTGAGTAATCAGGGGAGAAGCTCTTGGAAGAGTCTTGGTGGTTCCAAACGTCTTCCATTTAAGAATAACGGAGGCCTTGAGGATCTTCAATGCTGCAGACTTTATTTGTTTTTAATATTTAAAGATTTGGAAAAATGTCTCAAAACCTGTTTTCATTTTGTCATTATGGGGTATTGTGTGCAGATTGACTTAAATTCAATTATCCTCATCAATTATAGAACAAGCCTGTAACGTAACAAAACGTGGAAAAAGCCAAGGGGTCTGAATATTTAACCAGAACCATGCATAATGCACATTTACTAAATGTAGTAAATGAACACCGGTCTCATAAACAATCTCTCAAGAACAAGCACATGTGCTAGTGAGTAGCCAGCTAATATTTACACTTCTTAAGTTCAGCCAACTTGGATCAAGGTATAATTTGACAAGCTCTGAATACAGCTAACAAGGAAAAACGGTTGGATTAGGAACACAACCTCCGGTCCGTCTCCAACTGTTTGAACAGCATGCTAGCCTGTCCATTTTGTTCACATGTTGAAATCAAGTGGCCAACCTTACTTCTCGGAATGAGAACGAGATGCCAATTTCTTATATAAATTGTGTCTAATGCTTATTGCACTTTTCTAAAACACAGACTAGACAGCTCGTATAAACAGTCTTTGGCTAATATGCTGCTAGTGGAAGGTGGAACCCCAACGCCGCGTGTGATAAACAGACCATTCATTTCCTAAATCAATGTCGATTGATAATCTTGTTTTAGTAATGTCTTCTCTGTTAACCTGTTGGGGCTAGGGGGAAGTATTTGCACGGCCGGATAAAAAAACGTACCCGATTTAATCTGGTTACTACTAGAATATGCATATAATTAGTAGATTTGAATAGAAAACACTCAAGTTTCTAAAACTGTTTGAATGGTGTCTGTGAGTATAACAGAACTCATATGGCAGGCCAAAACCTGAGAAGATTCCATACAGGAAGTGCCCTGTCTGACAATGTCTTGTCCTTCTGTTGCATCTCTATCGAAAATACAGAATCTGTGCTGTAACGTGACACTTTCTAAGGCTCCCATTGGCTCTCTAAAGCCGCCAGCAAGTGTAATGGGGTGTCTGCCTTCTCTGGGCAAAGAACAGCAGGAGAATGTGTGTGTGGTCAGCCTGGGGACAGTGACACTGGAGATGCGCGTTCATGAGAATTCTCAATTTTTTTTATTTCAGCCTTTGAATGAATACAACATTGCCCGGTTGGAATATTATCGCTATTTTACGAGAAAAGTAGCATAAAAATTGATTTTAAACAGCGTTTGACATGCTTCTAAGTACGGTAATGGAATATTTTGCATTTTTTTGTCACGAAATTCGCTCGCGCGTCACCCTTCGGATAGTGACCTGAAGGCACGAACAAAATGGAGCTATTTGAATATAACTATGGATTATTTTGAACCAAAACAGCATTGGTTGTTGAAGTAGAAGTCCTGGGAGTGCATTCTGACGAAGAACAGCAAAGGTAATCCAATTTTTCTAATAGTAATTCTGAGTTTAGGTTGTCCCAAACTTGGTGGGTGTCAAAATAGCTAGCCGTGATGGCCGGGCTATGTACTCAGAATATTGCAAAATGTGCTTTCGCCGAAAAGCTATTTTAAAATCTGACACCATGATTGCATAAAGGAGTTCTGTATCTATAATTCTTAAAATAATTATGTATTTTGTCAACGTTTATCATGAGTAATTTAGTAAATTCACCGGAAGTTTGCGGTGGGTATGCTAGTTCTGAACATCACATGCTAATGTAAAAAGCTGTTTTTTTATATAAATATGAACTTGATTGAACAAAACATGCATGTATTGTATAGCATAATGTCCTAGGAGTGTCATCTGATGAAGATCAAAGGTTAGTGCTGCATTTAGCTGTGGTTTTGGTTTTTGTGACATATATGCTTGCTTTGAAAATGGCTGTGTGATTATTTTTGGCAGGGTACTCTGCTGACATAATCTAATGTTTTGCTTTCGCTGTAAAGCCTTTTTGAAATCGGACAATGTGGTTGGATTAACGAAAGTCTTATCTTTAAAATGGTGTAAAATAGTCATATGTTTGAGAAATTGAAGTTATAGCATTTTTGAGGTATTTGTATTTCGCGCCACGCGATTCCACTGGCTGTTGACTAGGGTGGGACCAGGGAAGTTAAGGAGTTGAAACATAAACAGGGTTTGAAAGGTTAACTACTCTATTACAGGAAAATAATGTCTCAATGTGTTTCGGTCTCCATATGACCCATTCTGTTCCAATAAACCTCAAATGCAAATACCGAGATGAAACCGCTTGTCAGAGGAAGAAGTGATCTCTATTTGTTTTTGTGAGGGGCAGGGGCTTGGTGTGAGGGGCAAAGGGCTTGGTGTGACGGGCAAAGGGCTTGGTGTGAGTGGCAGAGGGGCTTGGTGTGAGTGGCAGAGGGGCTTGGTGTGAGGGGCAGAGGGAGGGGCTTGGTGTGAGGGGCTTGGCGTGAGGGGCTTGGCGTGAGGGGCAGTGTGAGGGGCTTGGCGTGAGGGGCAGTGGGAGGGGCTTGGCGTGAGGGGCAGTGGGAGGGGCTTGGCGTGAGGGGCAGTGGGAGGGGCTTGGCGTGAGGGGAAGGGGGAGGGGCTTGGTGTGAGTGGCAGGGGCTTGGTGTGTGGCAGGGGGAGGGGCTTGGTGTGTGGCAGGGGCTTGGTGTGAGTGGCAGGGGGAGGGGCTTGGTGTGAGTGGCAGGGGGAGGGGCTTGGTGTGAGTGTGTAAACAGAGGAAGAAACTAAGTGAGAGGTTTCACTCTCGCCCAAATCTGTCTAAAATCATCCTAATGTGTTTCTATGGGCTTATTTTGGTCCTAAGCTTGTCGCCTTTGGGATGACTCCCATTGTTAGGGGGACATGAGTATCTCCTCATTATATTCAGATCTCTGGTGTAGGTGCACACAGCACAGAAAAAGCGAAGGAGAGGAGAGCAAAAAGACATGAGAACATAAGGCAGTGCTTCTCAATTATTTTCTGTTACGCCCCCCCTAGGAAGAAGTAAACATTTCGCGCCCCCCCCAACTCTCCGCCGCGACTGTAAATAGTATAATTTGTCTATAAAATTGTTATAAGTACACCTCTGCATAACATTGTATCCTTATTAACATTAAAGAAAAAGAAAAAAGAAAGAAATATAGATCAACTTACAACAAAGAATAACTTTATTAACATTGTTTTTTTTTGTTTGTAACAGAAAAGACTTCAAGTGCATCAATTTGCCTGAAATGTTTAAAAAAATTAAACCCTTATTTAAACTGTAAACATTTTTTGACCATTTGATACTGAAAAAGTAAATTAAATATAATCAATAAATAATAATACATTCAAATTGATCAGCAACATTAACTCAGGAGCACAATATATGAAACATTTTGACCTATAAAACAAAAATGAATAAAACAATTTGTGCAGATTTTTATCATCAAAATGAGGAAGTCAGGATTAATGGCTACCATGAGCACGTTTTGCAGAGCACAGCTTTTCGAAGCAGGGTTTGAAGCATGATACTGCAACTCTCAGCTCCTGCTCAATGTTTAGCTGGGACCTGTACTTGGTCTTCAGTGCAGCAACAGCAGAGAAGCCAGTCTCACAAAGATAAGATGTTGCAAAAGGAAGAAGAATGCCCATGGCCCTCTGCCCTAAGAGTGGATACTGCCTCTCTACACTCAGCCAGAATTCACTCAGTGTCTGTGATGTGAACCTCAGTCTCAATGTGGAGTCAGACGTCATATCAATGAACTGGTCCTCCTCTGCAGAGCTGAAACCAGTTGGAGCTGGTGCATTGAAAGGATCTCTCACCCAGTCATATTGGGAACTGTTTTCAGGGAAGTACTTTTTAAAGAATCCCATCAGCGATGAAATATGCTCCTTAATATATGGAATCACTGAGGTGGCATCATAGTCAGTAGTGTCAACAAATTCATGCAGGTTCTCGAATGAATCAGTATTTCCTTCATCAAGTCGGCTGCCCCACATTGCAAGCTTTCGAGTGAAAGAGCTGATCTTGTCTGTGACCTGAGGTAGGTGTTTCTTTCCCTTGAAGCTGTAGATTTAGTTCATTTAGCTTTCCAAATATGTCACTCAGGTAGGCCAGTTTTGCCAGGAAGTTCTCATCACAAAATTTTTCTGTGATGTCATACTTGTGCTCTTGCTCCAAAAACATTCTTATCTGCTCTCTGAGCTCAAAAACTCGGGACAAGTCTTTTCCTCGTGACAGCCACCTTGCTTCACTGTGAAACAGCACAGCTTGATGTTCAGCTCCCATCTCCTCACAGATAGCAGAGAAGACTCTTGTTTTTAGTGGTCTGGTCTTTATAAAATTGACTACACCTACAATGTCAGTCATAACCTCACTTAATTCAGAGGAAAGGTGCCTTGATGCCAGTGCTTCTCTGTGTATAACACAGTGTGTCCACTCAGCATTAGGTGAGGCCTTCTTGATGAGTGCCCGAAGTCCTTTTCTCATCCCTGCCATGGTCTGTGCACCATCACTGCAAACACCAATGCAGTTCTCCCACTTTAGCCCATTCTCAGTCAGGAAGCAGTCCAGCATTTTGAATAGCTCTTCAGCTGTGGCTCTGTCTCTGACATATTTACAAAAAAGTAGATCCTCACACAGGGATTTTGTCATGTCAAAACGTACATAAGCGATAAACAAACAGTCTTTGTTGCTGTCAGTTGCTTCATCGAACTGTAAGGCAAAACGTTTGTCTTTGGGTTTATCTACCAGCTGTTCTTTAATATCATTAGCAATGTCATTTATACGTCTGGCGACAGTGTCATTGGACAGAGGAATAGTTTTTATTTTTGCAGCACTTGCGTCATCCAGCATGACAGAGACCACGTCTAATGCTGCAGGCAGTATCAGCTCCTCTGCTATGGAGTGGGGTTTTTTGCACTGAGCAATTTGGTACGCCACCTTATATGATGCTAACAGTGCTCGCTGGTTTACTGAAGTAGCATTCACAAAGCGGGACGATTGTTGACAATATTCGGCACGTTTTCGCTGAAAAAACTCAAGCGGCTTATCAGCGTGATTGGGGTGTAATGTCTTTAAGTGACGCCTTAATTTATTTGGCTTCATGCTGTCCGCTGCCAACATTTTTAGACACAGTAAACATACCGGTCTTTCCTCGTCTCCCACAGTAGTCACAGTGAAGCCAAGCGCTACATACGCTTCGTCATATTTCCTCGTCTTAGCTTTCGGGAGACTTACATTTGTCTCATTATCTCCGTCTCTCTCCGCCTTCCTTTTCATCCCTGTTAAATATTTTTCCATGGTGTCTCTTAAGGGTTTGTTATCTGCACTTCATATCTCCTGCTCTGTGCTGTGTGCTCTTGTTCGGTTAAAAAAATAAATACTACGCGGCAAAAAAAAGCGTGTTCCCGGGGTCACGCGCCCCCCCTGGCTTCGCTCCGAGCACCCCCAGGGGGGCGCGCCCCACTATTTGAGAAGGACTGACATAAGGACACAAACGCTTGGAAAAATGAAAAAATTCAATGAAAATAAAACGGTGATTCTGCGATATTGGCATTTGGAATATCTCGCAAAAACATAAATTAATCATATATATATGGCCCAACCCTAAAGGGGCATGGGGGTGCTCAGACAGAGAGAAAGACAGAAAATCATCCCACAATCACAGACTAAAAGAGAGGAAAGGATATGTGAGAGAGACGGATAGAGAGAATTTGATAGAGACAGACAAATAGATAGATGGAAAGATGTCTAGCATGATAGGAGAGAGACTTATAAACAGATGAAAGATAGACAGAGAAGGTGTTGCAGGTGTATCTACCTTGCAGAGGAGCACATGGAGCATGGGGTGCTCAAACACTGAGTGGCGCTGGAAGTGGTTGACCTGCTGTCCACAGGCGGTGCAGTCTATTCTCTCCTGCAAAGTGGTATCTGGATAAACACAGAGGAAGACCAAGAGACAAACATGTTTCGTTTACATCCAATATCAATCCCAAACTGATTGATTTCATTAAACTAGCAACAGTTCTGGATATTAGGCTGTAGGAAAACCCATTCCTGGTCAAAACCTTTTAAACACCCGATAGGAGCATTCAAACAGCTGGCAGGTGTTTATCTGACTATCCACTGGTTAGTAGTAGTGTGATATACACAGCGAGGAGACCAACCTGTGTTTTTGACTGAGGGGACCTGTGTGGTGTGTGTGGGCCATATCTGAGTACCTGTAATTGCGTTCCAAATAGTAGGTATTTTGGGTATGCTAAACAAGTTTTATAGTATGTGAAATTTATAAATTGAGTATGCTTTAAAAATTCCATTCAAGTAGATAAGCCAGATTTTAGACATGGCCTGTGTGTGAGAGACGAACCTGTCTTTTTCCTTGAGAGGTCCACTCGGAGCTTCATGGCTCCTCTGCTCTCCTTGTTGTCAGTCCCAGTGGGAGGCCGTACCACAAACATTCCTGAAGTAGAGGACAGGCACTTAATGTGCATCCCAAATGGTACCCTATTCCCTATATAGTGCACTACTTTTGACCAGGGCCCATAACTCTCAACAAGTACTCTTTCACCCCTACATAAACCTTGAACATCAACTCAGAATAGACCAGCAAAAATATTATCCACAAGGTGTGGAAATGCCCCTTCTGGCTCCACAATGATATGAAGAGGCATTAAAACATGTGCTGGCCCCAGGTCTAGTGGTAGACCTTACCATCTGAGGGGTTGTCAGAGGCGCCATCTTCCTGTCCACTCTCGTCCGAGGTGTCAGACTCATTCCCTCCGGTGTGCTTGGCTGCAACAGCAGGCTTCCTCTTGGTGTGAGAAGAGGAGGGTGTCTCAGTCTCTGCTGAGCTCCCAGGCTGAGGAGTAAACAACTGTCACCATGAGTCTAATGAAAAACCTCAGAATAGACCCTGAGTGATCGTATTGTCCTGTTATCTGCCACAGAAGCTACAGTCCGGCTGTAGACCAAATGGCACTCTATCTAGTGCACTACTTTTAACCAGCTCTGGGAAGACATTAATGTTAGTGCTCAGGTGGATACATTTGAAAATGTGAGCAGGTAAATAGACAATCTGATGTTGACCTACCTCCTCCTCCATCATCTGGTCTGTAATCGGAAGTTGACCTACTTCCTCCTCCATCACTTTGTCTGTAGATTCAGCTGAGGCCTTACTCATTTTACCTGCCAACAACAAGAATTCACACTATTAGGTCTGAAATGATACAGTTAAAAAGGATGGGGGGGGGTGAAGAGCGGACTAAATTACCGTCAGGTTACAGGCTCTTTCCGTCAGGCTACAGGCTCTTACCGTCAGGCTACAGGCTCTTACCGTCAGGCTACAGGCTCTTTCCGTCAGGCTACAGGCTCTTACCGTCAGGCTACAGGCTCTTACCGTCAGGCTACAGGCTCTTACCGTCAGGCTACAGGCTCTTTCATTTTTGTAAGTAAAAGTTAACTTAGAAGCAAAACAGCCTGATCTTAATCAAGATCTAGGGTTTTGTCCCAAATGGCACCCTATTCCCTATAGGCCCTGGTCAAATGTAGTGCACTATTCAGGGAATAGGGTGCGGATTCAGATGGAACACTAGATATAACATTGGCTGTTAGAAACTAAGTTCACTAACAGCAAGGCTAGAATTTTAATTCAACTTCTGTAACTGTATTCAGTACTGTACTCAACAAGTAGACCTGTAACGTCACTCACCAATGGCGCAGCCCCAGCAGCACCAATGGCGCAGCCCCAGCAGCACCAATGGCGCAGCCCCAGCAGCACCAATGGCGCAGCCCCAGCAGCACCAATGGCGCAGCCCCAGCAGCACTGCCCAGCAGCAACAATGGCGCAGCCCCAGCAGCACCAATGGGAGTTTGAGTGGAACTTTGGCTCTATTAAATTTGGACACGGGATCTAAATAAGCCAGATTAGCTAGGCCTACTGTTTCAGCAAAAATCAGGCTTCAGATATTTTTTTTATAATGTGAACATACGAAATTAGCAACCAAGGGCAGTAACTAGGTAGTTCAAATCAAAATGTTATTTGTCACATGCTTTCGTGAACAACAGGTGTAGACTGACAGTGAAATGCTTCATAAACAACAGGTGTAGACTAACGGTGAAATGCTGACTGACGGCCCTTCCCAACAATGAAGAGAAAGAAAATTGAGAAATAATAGAAAAGGAAAAAAACTTAATAATAAATACACAATGAGTAACCTGACTATATACACAGACTACCAGTACTGAGTCAATGAGTAACCTGACTATATACACAGAGTACCAGTACTGAGTCAATGTGCAGGAGTACGAGGTAATAACATGGCTATATTCAAGGCGGCAGGTACCCTAGTGGTTAGAGCATTGGGCCAATAACCAAAAGCTTACAAGGTAAAAATCTGTTGTTTTGCCCCTGAACAAGGCAGTTGTTCCCACTGAACCCACTGTTCCCCGGTAGGCCGTCATTGTAAATAAGAATTTGTTCTTAACTGACATGCCTCGTTAAATATACACGGGGTACCAGTACAGAGTCGACGTGCAGGGCTACGAGGTAATAACATGGCTATATACACAGGGTACCAGTTCCGAGTCCATGTGCAGGGGTATCAGGTAATTGAGAGATATCTATCTATCTATAGTACCTTTAACTAGGCAAATCAGTTAAGAACAAATTCTTATTTACAATGACGGCCTACCCAGGACGACGCTGAGCCAATTGTGCGCCGCACTATGGGACTCCTGATCACAGCCAGTTGTGATACAGCCCAGGATCGAACATGGGTCTGTTGTGACGCCTCTAGCGCTGCGATGCAGTGCCATATATGCTGACCATGCGACGCGAGCAGTGCAAAATATATTTACACATACATATTATTCAATCATTGCACCCACACTACTTGTGCGCGTCATTGAGTGTCTGCGTAGTTGGGCGCTAAAATAGAACTTGGTTCCATTTGTGATGCATGACGTGCTGCAAATCCCACCTCTCCCATCTCCTCATTGGTTTTTAAGAGCATTGAAAGATGAACTGACGTCAACACTCCAGTCCAGCTGGTAGTGGTAATGCACCTTAAAGTTGGTTGCCAACCACCACAAAACGTCCAAAGAAGAAGCCTGATTGAGGAGAGATAGAAATTAACTTGGTTTACCCTTTTATCTGTGGATTCATTGTCGGAGTAGAGGACCATGTGCATTTCAGGTAAAATAACAACCCAATGTTTATATCCCAGGACAAATTAGATAGCAACAGCAAGCTACATTTCCATAAATGTTTAATGCTTTTCGACCTGTCCCCAAATGAGAATTTCCTAATCACCTCTGGTGTGGGTGGACAACCTCAACATGCGGACGATGTCTCATGCGGACGCGCATGTTAGACCGCTGCACCACTCAGGATCCCAAAACATAAGAATAAAGTGACTGATGAACAGTAGCCTATGAGATAAAAAACTTTTTTTTTTTAACTATTCATGTTATAACTAAAGCCAACTAATGTTAGGTAACTATTTGAGCTAAAAATGCAGTTACACCAGCTCGTTGTAAAGAAAAAAGCCCCGTGTGTGAGCTACCTAAAGGTTTAACTCCAGACATTATCAAGCACCATCATAGACGCGATGTGATTCTGTTGAGCATCTCCAGAATGCATCGGTTTCCTGTCTGGCGCAAATTATTAACGAACTAACATGGACCGTGTCTGCTACAATTAATGCTTTCTGACACAAATCAGGCATGCTGGAAGAAAAAAAACGTACTAGAAAAATCGGGCCTCATCCCATCAAAAGGCGAACTAACTCGCTAACGGGTTGTCTGTGCACTAAGTCAGCCTGACAGTTATCAAAATCACCTTTTATTTGTCACATGCGCCGAATTACCCTTATCGCGAAATAGTTACTTACAAAACCCTTAACCAACAATGCCGTTTTAAGAAAATAACAGTTAAGAAAAAATGTACTAAATAAACCACCCCCAAAAAAGTTAAACAATGAAACAACAAGAACGACGCTATATACAGCAGTATCGAGTCAATGTGCGGGGGTACATGTTAGTCGAGGTCAACAAACATTTTTTATTTTATTTTTTATTTCACCTTTATTTAACCAGGTAGGCCAGTTGAGAACAAGTTCTCATTTACAACTGCGACCTGGCCAAGATAAAGCAAAGCAGTGCGACACAAACAACAACACAGAGTTACACATGGGAGTAAACAAACACAGTCAATAACACAATAGGAGAAAAAAAAATTCTATATACAATGTGATCAAACTGTATATACAAAAAATCCTACATCGCTGCAGTATGTCAAGATTTCAGACACCAGTATCCCGGGCAACCCTGCAATACCGTTTCATGCATGGTCCTGTGCATTCAGAGGCATGCAACGAAATGTATGCATCACTTTATCCCCCCTCGCCAGATATAAAATGTCAGATCTCACATTAGTTAGCATGCTATAGGTAGCTGCAGTTAGTTAATACATTCCCGGGCAAAACACAGGTGGAATTCGACCGCACACGCTGAAATGTTTTGTGCTACAACGTTGACCATTTTTTTTTAAAAGACTCACTTAGTAATAGTGGTTAAGCTAGCTAGCTAGTTTATAAATCCTCCATTATAACAGCAGTAACCTTTTTTTCACACTGTAGCAAGCTACGTTGGTACCATGGGAACCTGTGCCGGCTCCGCTGCGTAACACCGGTACATAGCTAGCTAACTAGCTAGCTAATTAGCCTAGCCCAGAGCATGAATGCAAAGATGCTAACGTTAGGCACTGCTTTGAGGGGAAAAGCTAATACCTACTGTACATACCTACTGTACTTTTTTTGTCATTTCTTGAATGACTGAGACACGTGTAGTTCTTGGCACGTCGTCCCGGAGATGTAATACTGATAATTCTCAGTAATTTGTATTTTAGAAAAATGTTCGAATATTGAAGCAACCTTTTTCAGTGGAGACAAAGCAAAGGCGCCATTTTACCGGATGACTCGAGACGCGCTAAAATGGCGCATCTAGACCAAATCCGATCTGTTATCCTATTGGTTGTTGAGTCATAACATTATGGCTTTCTGATTGGCCAAATCGTTTCGAGCATTCCCATTGGTTTAGAATTTAATGTGAACCGTAATGTTTCAATCTACTGGCGATTTTTTTTTTGTGTGTGTCGCACCTCTTTGCTCTGGTTTTTATTTTTGATTCATTCACACATTCTACAATGGAAATGCCACATGGAAATGCCACTATTTTCTCTGATAATCTGAGCCTCCCATAGAGGCAGGCTGCATTCTGGTCTGTCTTTGCTTTCTAAACTCTAAACTTTAGTCTATTGCGCTGCCAACATATTCCCCACTCAGAGCCTGTCCTGTCTCCTCAGGTAGGCCTACATATTCCCCACTCAGAGCCTGGCCTTTCCCCTCGGGTAGGCCTATGTATTCTCCACTCAGAGCCTGGCCTGTCCCTTCAGGTAGACCTACGTATTCCCCACTCAGAGCCTGGCCTGTCCCCTCAGGTAGGCCTACAAAAAGTATGTTATAAAACCAGGACACACTATTATGAGGGACGCTTGGAAAGCCTAAAAACCTACTCTGGACTAGCAACTGACCACACTGAGCTCAATGTCCATTCAAAATAAAATTGCATTGAGTTTGCAGAGAGTCTGAACTATTTTTATTGCAGATTTGAGATTCTGGCCTCCAGAGTAGTGCAGTGGTCTAAGGCACTGCATCGCAGAGATAGAGGCGTCACTACAGACCCGGGTTCAATCACAGGCTGTGTCGCAGCCGGCGCAACTGGGAGATCCATGAAGCAGCGCCAAATGGCCCAGCGTCATCCGGGTTATGGGAGGGTTTGGCCGGTTGGGATGTCCTTGTCCCATCGCTCTCTTGCGACTCATTGAGGCGGACCGGGCGCATGCACGCTACCTTCGTTTGCCAGCTGTACAGTGTTTGATGCGGCTGGCTTCTGGGTTAAGCGAGCAGTGTGTCAAGAAGCAGTGCGGCTTGGCAGGGTCGTGTTTTCGGAGGACGCATAGCTCTCGACCTTCGCCTCTCCCGAGTTTGTACGGAAGTTGCAGCGATGGGACTGTAACTACCAATTGGATATCCTGAAATTGGGGAGAAAAAGGGGTAAAACGTACCAACATTTTTTATAAAAACAATAAACAAGATAGAGGGAAATAACAAATATATAAAAATGAGAGTCTGGACTTTAGTAAGGAGTTGTGTGAACTGTTATCTTTATCACAAGGTGAAGCTGATTTGGTTATAGAGGAAGCAGATGTTGACATGGTATTAAAACGAATATCAGTCAACAAAGTCATTGGCCCAGATAACATCAACAACAATGATCTGAAAAATCCTGTCGGTGTGTTCTGTGAGCTGTCGCTCACTGAGGGAGCACGCTGTACCAGCTCAGTGGAAATCATCCATCGTATGCCCGGTGCCCAATCAGAGCCGTCCTGTTGTCCTCAGTGATTACAGCCCTGTTGCATTAACACCTGTCATAATGAATCGTTTGAGTGCCTGATTCTCTCCCACATGTAAGGATTAGTATTCTCTTCTCTCTTACTCTCACTGTGAGCCATCATTACAGAGGAGTGTGCTGTGGTGAACATTTATCTTTAATAAACCAGTCTGAAGATATCTTGGACTTGTTCTTGCCGGGACAGACCTGTGGTGGCTGAACCCTAACCACTGGCTCCCCGATCAGCCTTTAGTTTTTTCCACAATAATAATTAGATGGATGCTTATATTAGTTCTATTTCACACATGTACCCGTGTGTATTATAAGCATGTGTGAATTGGAAATGTGTTTTTTCCGCCCCAACTCTCCCATAAGACACCCTTGGAGGCCCCTAAGACCCTCAGGGCTTTCCAGAGGGTGGTCCGGTCAACCCAATGCATCATTGGGGGAAAGAAGATTATCAAGGACCTCAGCCACTCGAGCCACGGCCTGTACACGCTGCTACCATCTGAAGGAGGAAACAGTACAGGTGCATCAAAGCTGGGACGGAGAGACTGAGAAACAGCTTCTTGCTGTTAAATAGTTGTCACTAGCTGGCCTCGGACCAGTACCCTGCCCTGAACATAGTCACTGATAGTCATAGTCAAATCCACCGGGCATGTGCTGATCAACTGGCAGATGTCTTCACTGACATTTTCAACATGTCCCTGATTGAGTCTGTAATACCAACATGTTTCAAGCAGACCACCATAGTCCCTGTGCCCAAGAACACTAAGGCAACCTGCCTAAATGACTACAGACCCGTAGCACTCACGTCTGAGGTCATGAAGTGCTTTGAAAGGCTGGTAATGGCTCACATTAACACCATTATCCCAGAAACACTAGACCCACTCCAATTTGCATACCGCCAAAACAGATCCACAGATGACGCAATTTCAATCGCACTCCACACTGCCCTTTCCCACCTGGACAAAAGGAACACCTACGTGAGAATGCTATTCATTGACTACAGCTCAGCATTCAACACCATAGTACCCTCAAAGCTCATCACTAAGCTAAGGATCCTGGGACTAAACACCTCCCTCTGCAACTGGATTCTGGACTTCCTGACGGACCGCCCCCAGGTGGTGAGGGTAGGTAACAACACATCCGCCACACTGATCCTCGACACAGGGGACCCTCAGGGGTGTGTGCTCAGTCCCCTCCTGTACTCCCTGTTCACTCATGACTGCATGGCCAGGCACAATTCTAACACCATCTTCAAGTTTGCCGATGACACAACAGTGAAAGACCTGATCACCAACAACGATGAGACAGCCTATAGGGAGGAGGTCAGAAACCTGGTCTTGTGGTGCCAGGACAACAACCTCTCCCTCAACGTGATCAAGACAAAGGAGATGGTTGTGGACTACAGGAAAAGGAGGACAGAGCATGCCCCCATTCTCATGGACAGGGCTGTAGTGGAGCAGGTTGAGAGCTTCAACTTCCTTGGTGTCCACATCACCAACAAACTAACATGGTCCAAGCACACCAAGACCGTCGTAAAGAGGGCACGACAAAACCTATTTCCCCTTAGGAGACTGAAAAGATTTGGCGTGGATCCCCAGATCCTCAAAAGGTTCTATAGCTGCACCATCGAGAGCATCCTGACTGGTTGCATCACTGGCTGGTATGGCAACTGCTCGGCCTCCGACTGCAAGGCACTACAGAGGGTAGTGCGTACGGCCCAGTACATCACTGGGGCCAAGCTTCCTGCCATCCAGGGCCTCTATACCAGGCGGTGTCAGAGGAAGGCCCTAAAAATTGTCAAAGACTCCAGTCACCGAAGTCATAGACTGTTCTCTCTGCTACCGCACGGCAAGGAGTACCGGAGCACCAAGTCTAGGTCCAAAAGGCTCCTTAACAGCTTCTACCTCCAAGCTATAAGACTGCTGAACAATTAATCAAATGAACACCGGGACTATTAACATTGACCCCCCCCCTTTGTTTTTACACTTCTGCTGCTCGCTGTTTATCATCTATCATCTATGCATAGTCACTTTAGCCCTACCTACATGTACAAATTACCTTGACTAACCTGCACATTGACTAGGTACCGACTCCCTGTATATAACCTCGTTATTGTAATGTAATTGTACTCTGTTATGTAATTCTTTTCATTTTTAGAAAAAGTCTGTAATGTAATAAAATGTGGGAAACGTCAAGGGGTCTGAATACTTTTCCATATGCACTATATATATATATATATATATATATATATATATATATATATATATATATATATATATATATATATATATATATATATATATATATATATATATATACACATATATATATACACATATATATATATACACATATACACACACACAGTTGAAGTCGGATGTTTACATACACTTAGGTTGGAGTCAATAAAACTTGTTTTTCAACCACTCCACAAATTTCTTGTTAAATAACAAACTATAGTTTTGGCAAGTCGGTTAGGACATCTACTTTGTGCATGACACGTCATTTTTGTTGTTATTTACAGACAGATTATTTCACTTATAATTCACTGTATCACAATTTCGGTGGGTCAGAAGTTTAAATACACTAAGTTGACTGTGCCTTTAAACAGCTTGGAAAGTTCCAGAAAATGATGTCATGGCTTTAGAAGCTTCTGATAGGCTAATTGACATCATTTGAGTCAATTGGAGGTGTACCTGTGGATGTATTTCAAGGCCTACCTTCAAACTCAGTGCCTCTTTGCTTGACATCATGGGAAAATCAAAAGAAATCAGCCAAGGCCAAGGCCTCCTTGGGAGCAATTTCCAAACGCCTGAAGGTACCACGTTCATCTGTACAAACAATAGTACACAAGTATAAACACTATGGGCCCACGCAGCCGTCATACCGCTCAGGAAGGAGACGCGTTCTGTCTCCTGGAGATGAACATACTTTGGTGGAAAAAGTGCAAATCAATCCCAGAACAGCAGCAAAGGACCTTGTGAAGATGCTGGAGGAAACAGGTACAAAAGTATCTATATCCACAGTAAAAACGAGTCCTATATCGACATAACCTGAAAGGATGCTCAACAAGGAAGAAGCCACTGCTTCAAAACCGCCATAAAAAAGCCAGACTACGGTTCGCAACGCACATGGGGACAAAGATCGTACTTTTTAGAGACATGTCCTCTAGTCTGATGAAACAAAAATAGAACTGTTTGGCCATAATGACCATCGTTATGTTTGGAGGAAAAAGGGGGAGGCTTGCAAGCCGAAGAACACCATGTCAACCGTGAAGCACGGGGGTGGCAGCATCATGTTGTGGGTGTGCTTTGCAGCAGGAGGGACTGGTGTACTTCACAAAATAGATGGCATCATGAGGAACGAAAATTATGTGTATATATTGAAGCAACATCTCAAGACATCAGTCAGGAAGTTAAAGCTTGGTCACAAATGGACAATGACCCCAAGCATACTTCCAAAGTTGTGGCAAAATGGCTTAAGGACAACAAAGTCAAGGTATTGGAGTGGCCATCACAAAGCCCTGACCTCAATCCTATAGAACATTTTTGGGCAGAACTGAAAAAGTGTGTGCGAGCAAGGAGGCCTACAACCTGACTCAGTTACATCAGCTCTGTCAGGAGGAATGGGCCAAAATTCACCCACATTATTGTGGGAAGCTTGTGGAAGGCTACCCAAAACGTTAGACCAAAGTTAAACAATTTAAAGGCAATGCTACCAAATACTAATTGAGTGTATGTAAACTTCTGACCCACTGGGAATGTGATGACAGAAATAAAAGCTGAAATAAATAATTCTCTCTACTATTATTCTGACATTTCACATTCTTAAAATAAAGTGGTGATCCTAACTGACCTAAGACAGGGAATTTTTACTAGGATTAAATCAAATCAAAATCAAATGATATTTATTTATATAGCCCTTCTTAGATCAGCTGATATCTCAAAATGCTGTACAGAAACCCAGCCTAAAACCCCAAACAGCAAGCAATGAAGGTGTAGAAGCACGGTGGCTAGGAAAACTCCCTAGAAAGGCCAAAACCTAGGAAGAAACCTAGAGAGGATCCAGGCTATGAGGGGTGGCCAGTACTCTTCTGGGTGTGCCGGAGATTATAACAGTTCATGGCCAAGATGTTCAAATGTTCATAAATGACCAGCAGGGTTAAATAACAATAATCACAGTAGTTGTCGAGGGTGCAACAGGTCAGCACCTCTACCGCTCCTGCTGTCTCTAGAGAGTTGAAAACAGCAGGTCTGGGACAGGTAGCACGTCCGGTGAACAGGTCAGGGTTCACCGGACGTGTCAGGAATTGTCAGGAATTGTAAAAAAAAAAAAAAAAAAAATTTTTTATTGTATTTGGCCAAGGTATATGTAAACTTCCGACTTCAACTGTGTATATGTATATATATATATATATATATATATATATATATATATATATATATATCTATATTCATATTCCAGACTCTGACAATTTTCTTTCTTTTTACTTTTTTGACTATGTGTGTATTGTTTTGTATTGCAAGGTATTATTACTGCGCTGTTGGGGTTAGAAACACAAGCATTTAATCTGCAAATCTGTGTATGTGACCAATAAACTTGGATTTGATTTTGAGATGACAGCCAGGGCCTGCCATTATCAACGGCAATCTTGGAGCAGTTTGGGTTAAGTGCTTTGCTCACGGGCACATCGGCTGATTTTTCACCTTGTCGGCTCGGGGATTCAAACGAGTGACTTTTCTGTTACTAGCCCAACACTCTAGTCTAACCGCTAGGCTATATGTGTAACTGATGTGAAATGGCTAGCTAGTTTGTGGGGTGCACGCTAATAGCGTTTCAATCGGTGATGTCACTCGCTCTGAGACCTTGAAGTAGTTGTTCCTCTTGCTCTGCAAGGGCCGTGGCTTTTGTGGAGTGATGGGTAACGATGCTTCGAGGGTGGCTGTTGTCGATGTGTGCAGAGGGTTCCTGCTTCGAGCCCGGGTAGGGGCGAGGAGAGGAACGGAAGCTATACTGTTACATATACTATGACCAGGTTGATCCTAACTGAGGGAAGTGAAGTATTTTGGAGTGATCAGATAGATCATCCTGCTTCCTGTATGAAAATAATGCACAATCAATGCACATGACATTAGTTGCAGGAGAGCCCATTGTCCAGCAGATGTCGCTAATGTCCTGTAGAGAGCCATACATGTTCCATACAGAGCCGTACATGTTCCTTTAACTTTAGTGTTTGCCTTTCTAGGATCAGTTCACTCTCAACAACGCCAAACATTAACCCTTGGTGGGAAAAATGCCAAATTGATCACAGATGCGGGAAGTTTGCACTGACCTGAGATTGTAGTATCGTTGTTAGCAGGGATGTCGCTAGGCCTATTTTAGAAATAAATCAATATATCAGTCAATATATTTTCTGTGATTTTTTTTTCTCCCGTCAACCGTTCTGTCGCATCTTAAACTTCTTACCTGGCGGGCACTAGGACCTGGGGGAGGCTGCTGCTGCAGAGGCTGCTGCATGCGCTAGTGACTGTTAGTTAGACTTTTTTTTAATGTATTTTTATTAACAACAAATCAATACAGGAAGTACATGTGGGAACACAAGTATATATAAATAATATACAAAGGACAATTGGGCTAGGGGAGTGGCTGGGGGCAGGGCTAGGGGATACAATATCACATTACACAAGGACTGTAAGGGACATACAGACAATTATCATTCTAACAGCTTTTTTGTTAGAAGAGTATTTAATTGACTGAAAATACAGTTCAATTTCTTTTTGTAAGGTAAGAAAATGTGGTGTTTTGTTTGTAAATTTACATTTGTAAATATGAAATTTGGCCAAAAGAATAATGAAATTAATTACGTAAAAATGTTTCAGCTTATTTCTATCTTAGGTAAAGAATCCAAGCAGTACATCTCTCCAAAATAGTGTAAGATTTTCATAAATGTGTTGAATTATAAATCTACTGAGGTCTTGCCACAGTTTCCTTACATGAATACAATGCCCAAAAAGATGCAACACTGTTTCTGGGTGGTCATTACAAAAGGTACAATTTGAGTTGATGTTTTCCTTAAACTTCTTCATATAGTGGTTGGCAGGATAATATACTGCTCAAAAAAATAAAGGGAACACTTAAACAACACAATGTAACTCCAGGTCAATCACACTTCTGTGAAATCAAACTGTCCACTTAGGAAGCAACACTGATTGACAATACATTTCACATGCTGTTGTGCAAATGGAATAGACAACAGGTGGAAATTATAGGCAATTAGCAAGACACCCCCAATAAAGGAGTGGTTCTGCAGGTGGTGACACAAGACCACTTCTCAGTTCCTATGCTTCCTGGCTGATGTTTTGGTCACTTTTGAATGTTGGCGGTGCTTTCACTCTAGTGGTAGCATGAGACGGAGTCTACAACCCACACAAGTGGCTCAGATAGTGCAGCTCATCCAGGATGGCACATCAATGCGAGCTGTGGCAAGAAGGTTTGCTGTGTCTGTCAGTGTAGTGTCCAGAGCATGGAGGCGCTACCAGGAGACAGGCCAGTACATCAGGAGATGTGGAGGAGGCCGTAGGAGGGCAACAACCCAGCAGCAGGACCGCTACCTCCGCCTTTGTGCAAGGAGGAGCAGGAGGAGCACTGCCAGAGCCCTGCAAAATGACCTCCAGCAGGCCACAAATGTGCATGTGTCTGCTCAAACGGTCAGACACAGACTCCATGAGGGTGGTATGAGGGCCCAACGTCCACAGGTGGGGGTTGTGCTTACAGCCCAACACCGTGCAGGACGTTTGGCATTTGCCAGAGAACACCAAGATTGGCAAATTCACCACTGGCGCCCTGTGCTCTTCACAGATGAAAGCAGGTTCACACTGAGCACATGTGACAGACGTGACAGTCTGGAGATGCCGTGGAGAACGTTCTGCTGCCTGCAACATCCTCCAGCATGACCGGTTTGGCGGTGGGTCAGTCATGGTGTGGGGTGACATTTCTTTGGGGGGCCGCACAGCCCTCCATGTGCTCGCCAGAGGTAGCCTGACTGCCATTAGGTACCGAGATGAGATCCTCAGACCCCTTGTGAGACCATATGCTGGTGCGGTTGGCCCTGGGTTCCTCCTAATGCAAGACAATGCTAGACCTCATGTGGCTGGAGTGTGTCAGCAGTTCCTGCAAGAGGAAGGCATTGATGCTATGGACTGGCCCGCCCGTTCCCCAGACCTGAATCCAATTGAGCACATCTGGGACATCATGTCTCGCTCCATCCACCAACGCCACGTTGCACCACAGACTGTCCAGGAGTTGGCCGATTCCTTTAGTCCAGGTCTGGGAGGAGATCCCTCAGGAGACCATCCGCCACCTCATCAGGAGCATGCCCAGGCGTTGTAGGGAGGTCATACAGGCACGTGGAGGCCACACACTACTGAGCCTCATTTTGACTTGTTTTAAGGACATTACATCAAAGTTGGATCAGCCTGTAGTGTGGTTTTCCACTTTAATTTTGAGTGTGACTCCAAATCCAGACCTCCATGGGTTGATAAATTGGATTTCCATTGATTATTTTTGTGTGATTTTGCTGTCAGCACATTCAACTATGTAAAGAAAAAAGTATTTAATAAGATTATTTTATTCATTCAGATCTAGGATGTGTTATTTTAGTGTTCCCTTTATTTTTGAGCAGTGTAATTATGAATAATTTTAACCTATTTGGGATAGGGGGCAGTATTTTCACGGCCGGATAAAAAATGTACCCGATTTAATCTGGTTACTACTCCTGCCCAGAAACTAGAATATGCATATAATTAGTAGATTTGGATAGAAAACACTCTAAAGTTTCTAAAACTGTTTCAATGGTGTCTGTGAGTATAACAGAACTCATATGGCAGGCCAAAACCTGAGAAGATTCCATACAGGAAGTGCCCTGTCTGACAATTTGTTCTCCTTCTCTGGCATCTCTATCAAAAATACAGCATCTGTGCTGTAACGTGACATTTTCTAAGGCTTCCATTGGCTCTCAGAAGGCGCCAGAAAGTGTAATGGGATGTCTGCAGTCTCTGGGCGAAAAACAGCAGGAGTATTTGTGAGTGGTCAGGCTGGGAACAGTGGCACTGGAGATGCGCGTCCACGAGATGACTCCATTTTTTTCTTTCAGCCTTTGAATGAATACAACGTTGCCCGGTTGAAATATTATCGCTATTTTACAAGAAAAATAGCATAAAAAGTGATTTTAAACAGCGTTTGACATGCTTTAAAGAACGGTAATGGAATATTTCGATTTTTTTTGTCACAAAATGCACTCGCGCGTCACCCTTCGGATTGTGACCTGAACGCACGAACAAAACGGAGGTATTTGAATATAACTATGGATTATTTGGAACCAAAACAACATTTGTTGTTGAAGTAGAAGTCCTGGGAGTGCATTCTGACGAAGAACAGCAAAGGTAATCTCATTTTTCTTATAGTAAATCTGAGTTTGGTGAGGGCCAAACTTGGTGGGTGTCAAATTAGCTAGCCATGATGGCCGGGCTATGTACTCAGAATATTGCAAAATGTGCTTTCGCCGAAAAGCTATTTTAAAATCTGACACCGCGATTGCATAAAGGAGTTCTGTATCTATAATTCTTAAAATAATTGTTCTGTTTTTTGTCAACGTTTATCATGAGTAATTTAGTAAATTCACCGGAAGTTTGCGGTGGGTATGCTAGTTCTGAACATCACATGCTAATGTAAAAAGCTGGGTTTTGATATAAATATGAACTTGATTGAACAAAACATGCATGTATTGTATAACATAATGACCTAGGAGTGTCATCTGATGAAGATCATCAAAGGTTATTGCTGCATTTAGCTGTGGTTTTGGTTTTTGTGACATTATATGCTTGCTTTGAAAATGGCTGTGTGATTATTTTTGGCATGGTACTCTCCTGACATAATCTAATGTTTTGCTTTCGCTGTAAAGCCTTTTTGAAACAGGACAATGTGGTTAGATTAACGAGAGTCTTGTCTTTAAAATGGTGTAAAATAGTCATATGTTTGAGAAATTGAAGTTATAGCATTTTTGAGGTATTTGTATTTCGCGCCACGCTCTACCATTGGATATTGGTGAGGCGTTCCGCTAGCGGAACGTCTGTCCCTAACAGGTTTTAAAGGAAACTTCCTTAATTTTGTTAACAAGTAGGTATGTGTGTGGCAACATCGAAACTTTTTTCCAACAGACATTATCAATAAATCCGTTCCAATAAGGCATGACAACATCCTGCTGAAACAAGGTTCGTATCGCTCTGTTGTTGAATGGACCAAAAGAGAAACAAATCTTTCCTACTGATGAGTCAACAGGGTCAGTGGAAGGTAAGTTCTGAGGGTCTTGACACGTTCCTGAATAATAAAGCAACACCTGAGGGAATGGCATCTAAAACAATTGCAAAATCTTTAAGTGTTACAGGGACCTTGTAAAATGATAAGAATTCCTTATAACTAGGTAAAAGACCCTCTGCATTTACCAGTTGGCTCACCAATAGGATATTATTTCGGAGCCAATATTCTAAAAACAAAGAAGTACTTTTATGCAATATATCCCGATCATTCCATATATAATATCTGTGTGGAGAAAAATTATGCTTATAAATTAAGATCCATGACAAGAAAACCTGCCGATGAAAAGCAGAAAGTTTCACTGGAACTTTGTCAATATTATAATTGCAAACCAACATGAAGTTAAGGCCACCAAAAGTAGAGAAGACATGATGAGGAATAAAATTCCACATAGAAGTGGGTCTTCTTAGGAATTGTTTTATCCAATTGATCTTAAAAGTATTATCTAAGGTAGTAAAGTCCAGAAAATTCAGCCCACCATTCTCATATGTGTTCATTACAACAGTTTTCCTAATGTAATGGGTACGGTTTCTCCACAGCAAGTTGAAAAGCATCTGGTCTATCTCCTTGCTTATTTTACCATCAAGATATAATGATAGAGCGCCATATGTTAGTCTAGAGATACCTTCAGCCTTGGTTATTAGGACTTCATTTTAATGATAAGTCCCTCTGTGGCCATTCATTTAGCTTCTTCTGTTTTTTTTAATAAGAGGGTTAAAATTTAGTAAGCCTCTAGACTTCTGATCCTTTGTAATGGATATGCCTAAATATGTAAGTTCTTCTTTCACTGGAATACCGTATTATGAGGGTGTCACACAATCTTTGACAGCCATGAGTTCACATTTATTAATGTTAAGATATAGACCAGACGCTCTGGAAAAAGATTGTATCACATTGATCGATATGGGAATCTGACCAGCATCTTTCAGGAAAAGTGTAGTATCGTCAGCCAGCTGGCTTATAATCATTTATTTACCAGCTATGGGAATACCTTGTACAGGACTATTATTTAAAGAATTTGTAAGAAGTTGGGTGATTAATAAAAACAGGTACGGAGAGATAGGACAACCTTGCCTAATTCCGCTCTTTCCTCTCTTCAAAAATGCTGATGGAAGCAAATGTAAGTGATTATAACGTCATAACTAATCATGCAAAACATGTACAGTTGACAGGAATATGTTAGTTAATGTATTTTTTTTAATCATAAAGTTCATTTATAAAAATCGCTGTTTTGCAAGCTAGCTGGCTAGCTTTATGGGTGTTGTGACATGAGTATGAAATTGTAATTCTGGTTGTTTAATGTTTTAGGGACTCTTGAAACAACCAGCAAACCAGGCCGTTGTCTTGTGAAACAGTGGATGTAAAGAATCTAGTTAGCTAAAGCATTTACTGCAAATTGAATGTACAATTTTGTAAGCTTGTCTTGCTGATATTTGCCATGCAATGCATAGATGAAATAACGTAACTATTGAAATAACATAACTATCTATGGTCTTGCTTATTGTGCAGTGGAGGATACAAATACCTGTATGCCTATGGATGTGTAGCTAGCTATCTAGCTGATCTGTGTATGGACCCAAACGTTTGGTATACATATTAGTTCAGAACCTAGCTATGAACCTCAGCTATCATAGCCAGTTGTATCAACTTCAAAAGAGTCTGAATGACATTAATGAAGCCTATGGATTGAGTAGATTAAAATATAACTTTGTGCCAAGGATGCAAGTCATATATACACGTAGTTATTACCTTGCATGAAATCCCCACATTTTAGCCTGTACATTTAATATATTCACTGATCATGTACTCTACCTTGGTAAATAAAGGTGCAGTTCAGGTATGAACTGTATGAATGTCTTTGAGATTATTTTTCAGTCATGTCCAATACCAGGAGTATCAAATTCCAGTCTTTGAATGATGCTGTGTCTGCATGTATGTATTACAATTATACACTTCAACAGTGTTTACCAATCTTGGTCCTGGGACATCAATGGTTACACATTGTAACTATGCAATAGACTAGAAACAGGATTTAACTAGTTAAAAGGCTGATTTGTAATTGTTATATACAGATATAATTTAAACAGTACACTACACTTCCTATGCATCATGTACATTTATTTTGTCGATGTCACTGCACGTTATCACACTGCTGTGCTCTGTGTTGCCAACTCCTCAGTAAGGAAAGTAGCTAATGGCTGTCCTAAAAGTCGCTAGAAGTCGCTAAATGACATCACCTAATTTGTAGAATTGTCCATGTCCATTTATTTTTTATTTGTTTGTTTTTTGTTTTTTAGTTTAGTTTTCTTAATTTGGTTTGGATTTAACCTTATGGTCCACTTAGGAGTCTACAACAAGTCACAGTAAAACATGAACATTTTTAACCATAACATGTTTTTGTATACGATCTACATTAACAATCTAAATGGACCAAAAAGAGACAATAGAAAAAACTGTCAATGGCAATGTGAGAAAATTATGGTAACTAGTCTGGCCCTAATTCAGGTTAATAGTTTTTTTTCCCCAGACCCCCCTTCACACACACTGTTCGGATTTTCGTTATTTAGCCCTCCGAAAAGGCTCACCAGGAAGCACACAATGTCATGACTCGTGTTTTGTCCTTAATTTTATTTAAATCAAATGACCACAGCTCATAAACCTGAAATACAACAAACAAGTAATGACAATATATTATTCAGATATATTATTTAGTATGTTATTCAAGTAATATAATAATAATAATGTAAATAATAAATCAAATAAGCCTGCAACACCATCAAAGATGTGGTGAATCTGGCATACAGCACCGACTACATCACCCAGAATGCCCAGCGCCAGAGGAGCATGCGCACAGTGACTCTGCCATCACAGGTTGCTATGGACGCTGTCACAGGACCCTTGCCACCACATGCCTCGTCCAAAGGATTTACACACAAACGCAACATAATGCGGCACTCCACCATGGATCACCGAACCAAACCACCGCTATCACCACCACCACCACCAGAAACCAGCAGAGTGCTCCGAACAAATCAGCACAATGCAAATGTCTGATAATAATAGCCTAATGCTATATAGCATCTGGTTCGCTGAGCTACCGCACCCAGCGAGCTACAAGTTACTCCCGGCCAACTAACACCGACACAGTGAGGTAAACGTTCAGTGCACAAACATATAAGTGACTTAAACATCAATGCTAGACTGAGTAGTTCGCAGTTACATACCAACGGGCTGTGTGCTCCTGATGATTGTCTACGGTGAAGTGATTACCAGGTGCTGTTATTTAAGTCTCTAGTGAAGCTGCGCATGCGCACATAACGTAACATATGAGCATCTAAGAAACTTAAAGAAATCACTCGTTCCCCATTTAATTGAACTCATCAGACCCATTTGCTTCTCTTTTATCTATTTATATATATATATTTTTTTTTTCTTTTCCTGAGTGAGCTAGAAATCTCAACACACACATACAGGCTGTGCTGGCTCACAGAAAGAGTGGGTCATCGTAATTTTTGTCAAGGCTCTCTATAGACAGGTTCAGCAACTGAGGGAGCTGACTTAAATGAGTAAGCAGCTGATGTGCCAAAAAGCTGCAAAACATTATCAGGCAGCTGGTGCTCATAGCAAGCCTCACCAGACAGCTTCAGTCCATATTGAATGTACAGGATGGAGTTAAGGGTCTCTTTCTTTCTTTCTCTCGGAGGACCTGAGCCCTAGGACCATGCCTCAGGACTACCTGGCATGATGACTCCTTGCTGTCCCCAGTCCACCTGGCCATGCTGCTGCTCCAGTTTCAACTGTTCTGCCTGCGGCTACGGAACCCTGACCTGTTCACCGGACGTGCTTGTTGCACCCTCGACAATTACTATGATTATTATTATTTGACCATGCTGGTCATTTACGAACATTTTAACATCTTGACCATGTTCTGTTATAATATCCACCCGGCACAGCCAGAAGAGGACTGGCCACCCCTCATAGCCTGGTTCCTCTCTAGGTTTCTTCCTAGGTTTTTGGCCTTTCTCAGGAGTTTTTCCTAGGGAGTTTTTCCCAGCCACCGTGCTTCTTTCACATGCATTGCTTGCTGTTTGGGGTTTTAGGCTGGGTTTCTGTACAGCACTTTGAGATTTCAGCTGATGTACGAAGGGCTATATAAATAAATTTGATTTGATTTTGATTTGATTTTGCAAGGACATCCGATTTCTAAGTTTGCTTTTTACCACACTCATCTGGCTGAATACTCTCTTGACTTCAGCATTCGAGTGTGGCAAGGACAACACAGACACAGCAGCCATGGCAAATTCTTGAAACGGGTTGATATCAGCTGCATCCCTGAACTTCCAAATCTCACTCCAGAAGCCCAGTGTGTTTTTTTTGTCTCATTCAATTTACTAAGATGGACGGCACGCCATTGCTGGACAGTCTTGTCTATCTCTGCAGGGGAGTAGCCAAGGAGCTTGGCTATTTTTTTCTATTTCTCCAGGGCTCTTATTGTGCTTTAGAGTTTCCTCCACATTGAAAACTGACATGTACTGCAGTGCTTCGATGTTGTCCGGCAGTCTCACCCTCAACTCATTAGTGAGGGAGATGGTGAAGGCTACACACCTCTTTTGGACATTGTTTTCATCCTCAGGCGCAAGGTGTAGCTCAGCTGCCTTTGACTTAAACAAAGGTAACCAAGGTACGGTTTGGGACTGATGTATCCATCTATTGGCCCTTTGAGTACATCAACATTTGCCAGTGGATTCAGCACCCTGCTGCTCACAGACTTGATCAGGCTAACCAAGCTGTCAAGTAGCTTAAGAGAATCTACTTGCTCTCCCTCAAAAGCCTTGATGGCCAACTGTACCTCACCCAGCAACGACTTCAAAAAGTCAGATCTAATATGTTTTGAGGATCACTGTACATGGAGTATAAAACCTCAGCCGTGTAGCAGTGTTCACTGGACTTGGTGACTGCGAAATGCAGCCTAAGCTCCTCCCACTGGTCCAAAACATGTGAAACCGTGGGTTCAATGGAGAGCCAACGTGTGGCACACACCTTGGTTATCTGTAAAGGTTTCTCCCCACAGTTGATGGTCTCATATATGGCCTTGTAGGCCTCCCTGCACTTTGGAGACACTGAAAACCAGTTATAAGTCTCTCGTACCAAGTACTCCACACTACGGGGGATGGTGCCATTGGAAGCATGACTTACAGCAAGCTGCAGAGAGTGGCACACACAACGAATAAGAACCAGATATTTGAGGCCATTACTCCTCCTTCAGCACTTTATGGACCCCATTGTTAATCCCCATCATAACAGAGGCATTGTCAGTCCCTATCCCCAGTAGTATCTATTTTTTAAGACAACACTTCTCAAGGAAAGCCACAACAGCACGGGCTATAGATTTGGCATCTCCTACCTCCAACTCAACAAGCCCCATAAATGTTGATACAATTGTCTGCTTGGTGTCACTAAAGTACCTTATCACAACCCCCATGTACTTAGAAACACTTACATCCGTGGACTCATCGAGGAGGAGGCTGAAACGCTGGTCACCCACATCTGCGACCAACTTTTTCTGAAAGTATGGTGCTAGAACACCATTAATCATTTCTGTGGACTTTGTCCTGTGCATTTTGAAGTGGGTAGCAGCAGTGGAGTCTGAGAAAGCAGCTCATCCTTTTTTGCAGAGTCAATTTTTTTAACCATAAATGACAGCTTATTTTGGGTGGTACTGTTATAAGGCTTTGCCTTTTGAGTATGTTTTTGAGTTGTCATGTGTTTTTTTACATCACTAAGTTTGGCGTAGAAATCAGCCTTACAATACAGGCAGTATGTCCGTGTATCCTCTCCAATAAACGGCTTCAACCAGCCTTTGAATTCAGGGTTTGATTCCCACTCCTTTCTGTATTTTTGAGTGTACAGTTTAGACTGGAGACATGATGAGCTAGCCAGCTAGATGTTTAGCTTATGTCACAGAGAAGCACACACAGTGGACAAGGTGAGTAAGTGACTGAGGCTGTGTGAGTCAAATGCAGTGATTTATTTTTGTGCATTGATTTCTTTTAGACAAAGAACATTTTACATTTACATCCCGCCCTGAATGTAAGCCAGGGAGGGATCAGCCAGCGGCGGCTTCCCACATGTGCGATTCATTTTCAGTATGGACGCGGAGGGGTGAACATCTCCTGCTCTGACTGCAGCTGGGAGGGACTGCTGCGCGAGGACTGGGCCACCTGTGAGTGCTTTGGGACGGAGGTGGGGCCCACGGCAGCACCCGCTGCTCGTTGAGAAGAGTAAGAACGATACGTGCTTTCACGTCAGAGTTTCCAAAAGTCTCCAATAACACCAGAAAAATTCGCTAGATTTGTCGCTAGTCGATTTTTTGAAAATGTGTGCTAGAGGGGTCTGAATACTCGCTAAATATAGCGACAAAGTCGCTAAGTTGGCAACACTGGCTGTGCTACCTGGATCTCCGGTCCGAAGTGAAGCGGGAGATTTCTCAGGGAAGAGGAGGAGACGTGAAGTTGACCGTCGGTGGAACTGGAACGGATGTGACTGACCCGGTGTTCCCCTCCGGTCCCCGAGTGATGGACCCCGGGGCCCGGGCAGAGGGTCACGAGGTAAACAAAACATCACAGTGGTACCGAATCCATAGCAACCATGCATGCAGGCTATCTCTCCCCAAAAATGTGATACATCAGAACTTCTTCTATTTACAATGCATAGTTATAAGCCTATTTCTGTACAGCACTTAGTGACATCAGCTGATGTAAGAAGGGCTTTATAAATACATTTGATTGATTGATTGCTTGATTTTGTTTCCATTTTAGCATTTGAATCACATAGGCCTAGATAGATTAGGTCTTAATCAGACCCGTCATACTACAGTGTAGTCTACAGATCTTACATTTTAGGCTGCATATGTACATTATTTTGCATTGAAACATAGTTTGGTTAAGTATGCAGCTATGCATGCTTCACGTGTGTTCTGTAATAATGTCACGATCGTCTAAAGGAGTAGACCAAGGCGCAGCGTGCTTAGAGTTCCACATGTTTCGGAGCGAGCAGTCGCACTTCGCTTCGCTCCACAGGTAATATTACACTTCTTTACATTACAACGGTTTGGTTTGTTTGATCTGAACAATTTTTTTTCTTAGCTATCAAAGATAATTGTGTAGTTTAGAGTAATTAGAGTAATTATCGAGGCCAGCTATTTTTTCGTCCTCCTAACGTAGTCAACACTGCTGGCTGCTAGCTGCTAGCTAGTCAACACCGCTAGCTAGCCAACCGCTACCGACTAGCAGCGCTGTAGATACTAATACATTACAATGGAACGATTTGACTAGTGCAGTGTTAGCTAGCTAGCTACATAGCTGTCTTTGTCATAGCTTGATAATTGTGTAGTTTAGTAATAGCTAGGTTAGCTAGCCAGCTATTTCCGTCCCCCGCGACGCCATTGTTCCATACCCAGCCAACTATTACCGATGAGCAGCATTGTAGAAACTAAATACGTTACAAAGGAACGTCTTGATTAGTGTTATGTTATGTTAGCTAGCTACAAAGTTGCTTTTGTATAATAGCCAACCTCTACCGACTAGCAGCACTGTAGAAACTATTACATTACAACGGAACAATTTGACTAGTGCAGTATTAGCTAGCTAGCTACATAGCTGTCTTTGTCATAGCTTGATAATTGTGTAGTTTAGTAATTATCGAGGCTAGCTAGGTTAGCTAGGTTAGCTAGCCAGCTATTTCCGTCCCCCGCGACGCCATTGTTCCATACCCAGCCAACTATTACCGACGAGCAGCATTGTAGAAACTAAATACATTACAAAGGAACGTCTTGATTAGTGTTATGTTATGTTAGCTAGCTACAAAGTTGCTTTTGTATAATAGCCCAACCTCTACCGACTAGCAGCACTGTAGAAACTATTACATTACAACGGAACGACTTGATTAGTGTAGTGTTGTGTTAGTTAGCTAGCATTTTCGTCATTTTAGTCAATAAGATTTTCGCAACGTAAGCTTAACTTTCTGAACATTCGAGACGTGTAGTCCACTTGTTATTCCAATCTCCTTTGCATTAGCGTAGCCTCTTCTGTAGCTTGTCAACTATGTGTCTGGCTATCCCTGTTCCCTTTCCCTTCTGCACAGGCCATACAAACGCTTCACACCGCGTGGCCGCTGCCACTCTAACCTGGTGGTCCCAGCGCGCACGACCCACGTGGAGTTCCAGGTCTCCGGCAGCCTCTGGAACTGCCGGTCTGCGGCCAACAAGGCTGAGTTCATCTCAGCCTATGCTACCCTCCAGTCCCTAGACTTCCTGGCGCTGACGGAAACATGGATTACCACAGATAACACTGCTACTCCTACTGCTCTCTCCTCGTCTGCCTACGTGTTCTCGCATACCCCTAGAGCATCGAGCCAGCGGGGTGGTGGCACTGGAATCCTCATCTCTCCCAAGTGGACATTCTCTCTTTCTCCCCTGACCCATCTGTCTATCTCCTCATTTGAATTCCATGCTGTCACAGTTACCAGCCCTTTCAAGCTTAACATCCTTATAATTTATCGCCCTCCAGGTTCCCTTGGAGAGTTCATCAATGAGCTTGATGCCTTGATAAGTTCCTTCCCTGAGGATGGCTCACCTCTCACAGTTCTGGGTGACTTTAACCTACCCACGTCTACCTTTGACTCATTCCTCTCTGCCTCCTTCTTTCCACTCCTCTCCTCCTTTGACCTCACCCTCTCACCTTCCCCCCCTACTCACAAGGCAGGCAATACGCTTGACCTCATCTTTACTAGATGCTGTTCTTCCACTAATCTCATTGCAACTCCCCTCCAAGTCTCCGACCACTACCTTGTATCCTTTTCCCTCTCGCTCTCATCCAACACTTCTCACTCTGCCCCTACTCGGATGGTATTGCGCCGTCCCAACCTTCGCGCTCTCTCTCCCGCTAATCTCTCCTCTTCCATCCTATCATCTCTTCCCTCTGCTCAAACCTTCTCCAACCTATCTCCTGATTCTGCCTCCTCAACCCTCCTCTCCTCCCTTTCTGCATCCTTCGATTTTCTCTGTCCCCTATCCTCCAGGCCGGCTCGGTCCTCCACTCCTGCGCCGTGGCTCGACGACTCACTGCGAGCTCACAGAACAGGGCTCCGGGCAGCCGAGCGGAAATGGAGGAAAACTCGCCTCCCTGCTGACCTGGCATCCTTTCACGCCCTCCTCTCTACATTTTCCTCTTCTGTCTCTGCTGCTAAAGCCACTTTCTACCACTCTAAATTCCAAGCATCTGCCTCTAACCCTAGGAAGCTCTTTGCTACCTTCTCCTCCCTCCTGAATCCTCCTCCCCCTCCCCCCCCTCCTCTCTCTCTGCGGATGACTTCGTCAACCATTTTGAAAAGAAGGCTGATGACATCCGATCCTCGTTTGCTAAGCCAAACGACACCGCTGGTCCTGCTCACACTGCCCTACCCTGTGCTTTGACCTCTTTCTCCCCTCTCTCTCCAGATGAAATCTCGCGTCTCGTGACGGCCGGCCGCCCAACAACCTGCCCACTTGACCCTATCCC
This sequence comes from Salmo trutta, assembly GCF_901001165.1. Classification (NCBI taxonomy): domain Eukaryota; kingdom Metazoa; phylum Chordata; class Actinopteri; order Salmoniformes; family Salmonidae; genus Salmo; species Salmo trutta. The sequence goes on from NW_021822701.1 coordinate 342,822, forward strand.
CTCCTCTCTTCTCCAGACCATTTCCGGAGACCTTCTCCCCTACCTCACCTCGCTCATCAACTCATCCTTGACCGCTGGCTACGTCCCTTCCGTCTTCAAGAGAGCGAGAGTTGCACCCCTTCTGAAAAAACCTACACTCGATCCCTCCGATATCAACAACTACAGACCAGTATCCCTTCTTTCTTTTCTCTCCAAAACTCTTGAACGTGCCGTCCTTGGCCAGCTCTCCTGCTATCTCTCTCAGAATGACCTTCTTGATCCTAATCAGTCAGGTTTCAAGACTGGGCATTCAACTGAGACTGCTCTTCTCTGTGTCACGGAGGCTCTCCGCACTGCTAAAGCTAACTCTCTCTCCTCTGCTCTCATCCTTCTAGACCTATCTGCTGCCTTTGATACCGTGAACCATCAGATCCTCCTCTCCACCCTCTCCGAGCTGGGCATCTCAGGCGCAGCCCACGCTTGGATTGCGTCCTACCTGACAGGTCGCTCCTACCAGGTGGCGTGGCGAGAATCTGTCTCCGCACCACGTGCTCTCACCACTGGTGTCCCCCAGGGCTCTGTTCTAGGCCCTCTCCTATTCTCACTATACACCAAGTCACTTGGCTCGGTCATATCCTCACATGGTCTCTCCTATCATTGCTACGCAGACGACACACAATTAATCTTTTCCTTTCCCCCTTCTGATAACCAGGTGGCGAATCACATCTCTGCATGTCTGGCAGACATATCAGTGTGGATGACGGCTCACCACCTCAAGCTGAACCTCGGCAAGACGGAGCTGCTCCTCCTACCAGGGAAGGACTGCCCGTTCCATGATCTCGCCATCACGGTTGACAACTCCCTTGTGTCCTCCTCCCAGAGTGCTAAGAACCTTGGCGTGACCCTGGACAACACCCTGTCGTTCTCCGCTAACATCAAGGCGGTGACCCGATCCTGTAGGTTCATGCTCTACAACATTCGCAGAGTACGACCCTGCCTCACACAGGAAGCGGCGCAGGTCCTAGTCCAGGCACTTGTCATCTCCCGTCTGGATTACTGCAACTCGCTGTTGGCTGGGCTCCCTGCCTGTGCCATTAAACCCCTACAACTCATCCAGAACGCCGCAGCCCGTCTGGTGTTCAACCTTCCCAAGTTCTCTCACGTCACCCCGCTCCTCCGCTCTCTCCACTGGCTTCCAGTTGAAGCTCGCATCCGCTACAAGTCCATGGTGCTTGCCTACGGAGCTGTGAGGGGAACGGCACCTCCGTACCTTCAGGCTCTGATCAGGCCCTACACCCAATCAAGGGCACTGCGTTCATCCACCTCTGGCCTGCTCGCCTCCCTACCTCTGAGGAAGCACAGCTCCCGCTCAGCCCAGTCAAAACTGTTCGCTGCTCTGGCACCCCAATGGTGGAACAAGCTCCCTCACGACGCCAGGACAGCGGAGTCAATCACCACCTTCCGGAGACACCTGAAACCCCACCCCTTTAAGGAATACCTGGGATAGGATAAAGTAATCCTTCTACCCCCCCCCCAAAAGATTTAGATGCACTATTGTAAAGTGGTTGTTCCACTGGATATCTTAAGGTGAATGCACCAATTTGTAAGTCGCTCTGGATAAGAGCGTCTGCTAAATGACTTAAATGTAAATATGAAAACTCACCAAAACAATACAGACGAAGCGTGACGTTCTGGGCTGCTCACAGGCAGCTACACAAACACAAGATCCAACAAAGCACAGGTGGGAAAAGGCTGCCTGAGTATGATTCCTAATCAGAGACAACGATAGACAGCTGCCTCTGATTAGGAACCCTACTCGGCCCAAAACAAAGAAATACAAAAACATAGAAAAAGGAACATAGAACGCCCACCCATGTAACACCCTGGCCTAACCAAAATAAAGAACAAAAAACCCCTCTCTATGCCTAGGGCGTTACAGTACCCCCCTCCCCCAAAGGTGCGGACTCCGGCCGCAAAACCTGACTCTGAAGGGGAGGGTCCGGGTGGGCCTTCCTACGGCGGCGGCTCGGGTGCGGGACGTGGACCCCGCTCCACCCTTGGCTTCGGCCACTTAGGTGGTGCCCCTAGCTGCGCCGGAGGACTGGTGGGCGACCCTGGCTGCGCCCGGCTGGCGGGCGATTCTGGCTGCGCCCGGCTGGCGGGCGGCTCCGGGCTGGCGGGCGGCTCTGGCGGCTCCGGGCTGGCGGGCGGCTCTGGTGGCTCTGGCCCAGGATTCACCAGGCTGGGGAGATATGAAGGAGGCCTGGCCCTGGGCGCAGGCACAGGACTCACCAGGCTGGGGAGACATGAAGGAGGCCTGGCCCTGGGCGCAGGCACAGGACTCACCAAGCTGGCGGGCGGCTCTGGCGGCTCCGGACAGGCGGGCGGCTCTGGCGGCTCCAGGCAGGCGGGCGGCTCTGGCGGCTCCGGACAGGCGGGCGGCTCCGGACAGGCGGGCGGCTCTGGTGGCTCCGGACTGGCGGGCGGCTCTGGCGGCTCCGGACTGGCCGGCGGCTCTGGCGGCTCCGGACTGGCCGGCGGCTCTGGCCCAGGATTCACCAGGCTGGGGAGAGATGCAGGAGGCCTGGCTCTGGGCTCAGGCACAAGACTCACCAGTCTGGGAAGACATGCAGGAGGCCTGGTTCTGGGCACAGGCACAGGATTCCCCCGGCTGGGGAGACATGCAGGAGGCCTGGCTCTGGGCGCAGGCACAGGCACAGGACTCACCAGGCTGGGGAGACATGCAGGAGGCCTGGCTCTGGGCGCAGGCACAGGCCTCACCAGGCTGGGAAGACATGCAGGAGGCCTGGTTCTGGGCGCAGGCACAGGATTCCCCCGGCTGGGGAGACATGCAGGAGGCCTGGCTCTGGGCGTAGGCACAGGGCAGACCGGGTCCTGAAGACGCACTGGAGGTCTAGAGCGCATGGCCTGCACAACCCGTCCTGGCTCGATGCCCACTCTAGCATGGCACTTGCGGGGGGCTGGGATGTAGCGCACCGGGCTATGAGCGCGCACTGGAGACACAGTGCGCTCCACGGCATAACACGGCGCCTGACCAGTACCACGCCGCTTCCGGTAAGCACGGGGAGTTGGCTCAGGTCTCCAACCTGACTCTGCCACACTCCCCGTGTGCCCCCCCAAAACATTTTTTGGGGGCTGCCTCTCGGGCTTCCTTGCCAGCCGTGTTCCCTCATACCGTTGCCGTTGGTCCTTCGTTCCTGCTGCTTCCGCTCTTCTGAGTGCCTCTACCTGTTTCCATGGGAGGCGATCCCTTCCGACCAGGATCTCTTCCCAAGTGTAGGATCCCTTGCCGTCCAGGATGTCCTCCCATGTCCAGTCCTTTCTCTCCCTGGCCCAGGATCCTTGCTCCTCCTGGGCACGCTGCTTGGTCCTTCTTTGGTGGGATCTTCTGTCACGATCGTCTAAAGGAGTAGACCAAGGCGCAGCGTGCTTAGAGTTCCACATGTTTATTAAATATGAAAACTCACCAAAACAATACAGACGAAGCGTGACGTTCTGGGCTGCTCACAGGCAGCTACACAAACACAAGATCCCACAAAGCACAGATGGGAAAAGGCTGCCTAAGTATGATTCCTAATCAGAGACAACGATAGACAGCTGCCTCTGATTAGGAACCCTACTCGGCCCAAAACAAAGAAATACAAAAACATAGAAAAAGGAACATAGAACGCCCACCCATGTAACACCCTGGCCTAACCAAAATAAAGAACAAAAAACCCCTCTCTATGGCCAGGGCGTTACAAATAACCAGTGAGACAGGTCACTGAGGTGTGTGACTGAGCGGGAAGTCATTGACTGACTGGCATTAATCATGGGGAGATCGGATATTTTCTCCGTAGCTTTGAGTAGCTTACCTGAAAGATGCTCTTTAACAGAAAGTGAATCTTGAGAGAAACAGGTGTTCATGACTCACAGAAAGGGGAGGAGAGGTAGAACAGAGGAATGGAGAAGAGAGGGGGAACGTGAGGCAGCAGTTGGATGGAAACAGGATGTGATCATCACATGGCCAGCAGATGCAGAGCCTAGGGGCATGGATTTATTGTCACACCTGATTGGTGGTCATTTTGTTCTGATGATTCTCACCATCCCATGATAGAATGTGATGGAATGCTCAGGCTGAGTCAGAGACCTTGATTGATTGCAGGGTGTTAGTTGGTGTCACCTGTCTTTTTAACTCTAGTTAGCTCTGAATCATACTGATGACGAGTGTGTTCCTGTCAACAACAGTTCACAGTTTCAGTGCTCTTAAAAGACACTTCAGAATGGTGTTCCTTATCTATATTTACTGATCATATCTGATCTAGGGTCTGTCCCATACAATTTGATCTAGGCTCTGTCCAATACAATCTGATCTAGGGTCTGTCCCATACAATCTGATCTAGGGTCTGTCCCATACAATCTGATCTAGGGTCTGTCCCATACAATCTGATCTAGGGTCTGTCCCATACAATCTGATTTAGGGTCTGTCCCATACAATCTGATCTAGGGTCTGTCCAATTATCTACTGAGCTATTCTCTACTGAACTATTCTCTACTGAACTATTCTCTATTGTACTGAACTATTCTCTACTGAACTATTCTCTATTGTACTGAACTATTCTCTATTTTACTGAACTATTCTCTACTGAACTATTCTGTGCTGAACTATTCTCTACTGAACTATTCTCTACTGTACTGTAGTATTCTCTACTGAACTATTCTCTGCTGTACTATTCTCTATTGCACTGAACTATTCTCTACTGAACTATTCTCTACTGAACTATTCTCTATTGTACTGAACTATTCTCTACTGTACAATTCTCTACTGAACTGTACTGTACTCTACTGTACTATTCTCCTCTGAACTATTCTCTATTGTACTGAACTATTCTCTACTGAACTATTCTCTACTGAACTATTCTCTATTGTACTGAACTATTCTCTACTATACTATTCTCTACTGAACTATTCTCCACTGAACTATTCTCTACTGAACTATTCTCTATTGTCCTGAACTATTCTCTATTGTACTGAACTATTCTCTACTATACTATTCTCTACTGAACTATTCTCTACTGTACTATTCTCTAATGAACTATTCTCCACTGAACTATTCTCTACTGAACTATTCTCTATTGTACTGAACTATTCTCTATTGTACTGAACTATTCTCTACTGAACTATTCTCTACTGTACTATTCTCTATTGTACTGAACTATTCTCTACTATACTATTCTCTACTGAACTATTAGCTACTGAACTATTCTCTACTGAACTATTCTCTACTGAACTATTCTCTACTGAATAATTATCCACTGAACTATTCTCTACTGAACTATTCTCTACTGAACTATTCTCTACTGAACTGAACGATTCTCTACTAAATAATTATCTAATGAAATATTCTCAACTGAACTGAACTATTCTCTACTGAACTATTCTCTATTGTACTGAACTATTCTCTACTGATCTTTTCTCCACTGAACTATTCTCTACTGAACTATTCTCTATTGTACTGAACTATTCTCTATTGTACTGAACTATTCTCTACTATACTATTCTCTACTGAACTATTCTCTACTGTACTATTCTCTATTGTACTGAACTATTCTCTACTATAATATTATCTACTGTACTATTCTCTGCTGAACTATTCTCTACTGAACTATTCTCTACTGAACTATTCTCTATTGTACTGTAGTATTCTCTACTGAACTATTCTCTATTGTACTGAACTATTCTCTACTGAACTATTCTCTACTGAACTGTACTATTCTCTACTATACTACTCTCTACTGAACTATTCTCTACTATACTATTCTCTACTGAATTATTCTCTACTGAACTATTCTCTACTGAACTTTGCTATTCTCAACTATACTATTCTCTACTATACTGTTCTCTACTGAACTATTCTCTACTGAACTATTCTCTACTCTACTGAACTATTCTCTACTGAACTCTTCTCTACTGTACTGAACTATTCTCTACTGAACTATTATCTACTGAACTATTCTCTATTGTACTGAACTGTTCTCTACTGAACTCTTCTATTCTCTACAATACTGAACTATTCTCTACTGAACTATTCTCTAGTGAACTATTTTCTATTGTACTGAACTATTCTCTAGTGAACTATTTTCTGCTGTACTGAACGATTCTCTACTGAACTATTCTCTACTGTACTGAACTATTATCTACTGAACTATTCTCTACTGTACTATTCTCTACTGAACTATTCTCTACTGAACTATTCTCTACTGAACTATTCTCTACTGAACTATTCTCTATTGTACTGTAGTATTCTCTACTGAACTATTCTCTATTGTACTGAACTATTCTCTACTGAACTATTCTCTACTGAACTGTACTATTCTCTACTATACTACTCTCTACTGAACTATTCTCTACTATACTATTCTCTACTGAATTATTCTCTACTGAACTATTCTCTACTGAACTTTGCTATTCTCAACTATACTATTCTCTACTATACTATTCTCTACTGAACTAGTTTCTACTGAACTATTCTCTACTGAACTATTCTCTACTGTACTGAACTATTCTCTACTGAACTCTTCTCTACTGTACTGAACTATTCTCTACTGAACTATTATCTACTGAACTATTCTCTATTGTACTGAACTGTTCTCTACTGAACTCTTCTATTCTCTACTATACTGAACTATTCTCTACTAAACTATTCTCAACTGAACTATTTTCTATTGTACTGAACTATTCTCTAGTGAACTATTTTCTGCTGTACTGAACGATTCTCTACTGAACTATTCTCTACTGTACTGAACTATTATCTACTGAACTATTCTCTATTGTACTGAACTATTCTCTACTGAACTATTCTCTATTGTACTGAACTTTTCTCTACTGTACTATTCTCTACTGAACTATTCTCTACTGAACCTTTCTCTACTGAACTATTTTCTATTGTACTGAACTATTCTCTACTGAACTATTCTCTACTGTACTGAACTATTATCTACTGAGCTATTCTCTACTGTCCTATTCTCTACTGAACTATTCTCTACTGAACTATTTTCTATTGAACTATTCTCTACTGAAATATTTTCTATTGTACTGAACTATTCTCTACTGAACTATTTTCTGCTGTACTGAACTGTTCTCTACTGAATTATTCTCTACTGTACTGAACTATTATCTACTGATCTATTCTCTACTGTACTGTTCTCTACTGAACTATTCTCTACTGAACTATTATCTACTGAACTATTCTCTACTGAACTATTTTCTATTGTACTGAACTATTCTCTACTGAACTATTCTCTACTGTACTGAACTATTATCTACTGAACTATTCTCTACTGTACTATTCTCTACTGAACTATTCTCTACTGAACTATTCTCTACTGAACTATTCTCTACTATACTATTCTCTACTGAACTATTCTCTACTATACTATTATCTACTGTACTATTCTCTACTGAACTATTCTCTATTGTACTGAACTATTCTCTACTGAACTATTCTCTACTGAACTGTACTCTTCTCTACTATACTACTCTCTACTGAACTATTCTCTACTATACTATTCTCTACTGAACTATTCTTTACTGAACTATTCTCTATTGTACTAAACTATTATCTACTGAACTATTTTCTACTGAACTATTCTCTACTGAACTAATCTATACTGTATTGAACTATTCTCTACTGAACTATTCTCTATTGTACTGAACTATTCTCTACTGAACTATTTTCTACTGAACTTTTCTCTGTTGTACTGAACTATTCTCTACTGAACTATTCTCTACTGAACTATTCTCTATTGTACTGAACTATTCTCTACTGAACTATTCTCTATTGTACTGAACTTTTCTCTACTGTACTATTCTCTACTGAACTATTCTCTACTGAACCTTTCTCTACTGAACTATTTTCTATTGTACTGAACTATTCTCTACTGAACTATTCTCTACTGAACTATTCTCTATTGTACTGAACTATTCTCTACTATACTACTCTCTACTGAACTATTCTCTACTATACTATTCTCTACTGAACTATTCTCTACTGAACTATTCTCTATTGTACTAAACTGTTATCTACTGAACTATTTTCCACTGAACTATTCTCTACTGAACTATTCTCTACTGTACTGAACTATTATCTACTGAACTATTCTCTATTGTACTGAACTATTCTCTACTGAACTATTCTCTACTGAACTATTCTCTATTGTACTGAACTATTCTCTACTGAACTATTCTCTATTGTACTGAACTTTTCTCTACTGTACTATTCTCTACTGTACTATTCTCTACTGAACTATTCTCTACTGAACCTTTCTCTACTGAACTATTTTCTATTGTACTGAACTATTCTCTACTGAACTATTCTCTACTGTACTGAAGTATTATCTACTGAGCTATTCTCTACTGTCCTATTCTCTACTGAACTATTCTCTACTGAACTATTCTCTACTGAACTATTTTCTATTGAACTATTCTCTACTGAAATATTTTCTATTGTACTGAACTATTCTCTACTGAACTATTTTCTGCTGTACTGAACTGTTCTCTACTGAATTATTCTCTACTGTACTGAACTATTATCTACTGATCTATTCTCTACTGTCCTGTTCTCTACTGAACTATTCTCTACTGAACTATTATCTACTGAACTATTCTCTACTGAACTATTTTCTACTGTACTGAACTATTATCTACTGAACTATTCTCTACTGTACTATTCTCTACTGAACTATTCTCTACTGAACTATTCTCTACTATACTATTCTCTACTGAACTATTCTCTACTATCCAATTATCTACTGTACTATTCTCTACTGAACTATTCTCTATTGTACTGAACTATTCTCTACTGAACTATTCTCTACTGAACTGTACTCTTCTCTACTATACTACTCTCTATTGAACTATTCTCTACTATACTATTCTCTACTGAACTATTCTTTACTGAACTATTCTCTATTGTACTAAACTATTATCTACTGAACTATTTTCTACTGAACTATTCTCTACTGAACTAATCTATACTGTATTGAACTATTCTCTACTGAACTATTCTCTATTGTACTGAACTATTCTCTACTGAACTATTTTCTACTGAACTTTTCTCTGTTGTACTGAACTATTCTCTACTGAACTATTCTCTACTGAACTATTCTCTATTGTACTGAACTATTCTCTACTGAACTATTCTCTATTGTACTGAACTTTTCTCTACTGTACTATTCTCTACTGAACTATTCTCTACTGAACCTTTCTCTACTGAACTATTTTCTATTGTACTGAACTATTCTCTACTGAACTATTCTCTACTGAACTATTCTCTATTGTACTGAACTATTCTCTACTATACTACTCTCTACTGAACTATTCTCTACTATACTATTCTCTACTGAACTATTCTCTACTGAACTATTCTCTATTGTACTAAACTATTCTCTACTGAACTATTCTCTACTGTACTGAACTATTCTCTACTGAACTATTCTCTATTGTACTGAACTATTCTCTACTGAACTATTTTCTACTGAACTTTTCTCTGTTGTACTGAACTATTCTCTACTGAACTATTCTCTACTGAACTATTCTCTATTGTACTGAACTATTCTCTACTGAACTATTCTCTATTGTACTGAACTTTTCTCTACTGTACTATTCTCTACTGAACTATTCTCTACTGAACCTTTCTCTACTGAACTATTTTCTATTGTACTGAACTATTCTCTACTATACTACTCTCTACTGAACTATTCTCTACTATACTATTCTCTACTGAACTATTCTCTACTGAACTATTCTCTATTGTACTAAACTATTATCTACTGAACTATTTTCTACTGAACTATTCTCTACTGAACTATTCTCTACTGTACTGAACTATTCTCTACTGAACTATTCTCTATTGTACTGAACTATTCTCTACTGAACTATTTTCTACTGAACTTTTCTCTGTTGTACTGAACTATTCTCTACTGAACTATTCTCTATTGTACTGAACTATTCTCTACTGAACCTTTCTCTACTGAACTATTTTCTATTGTACTGAACTATTCTCTACTGAACTATTCTCTACTGTACTGAACTATTATCTACTGAGCTATTCTCTACTGTCCTATTCTCTACTGAACTATTCTCTACTGAAATATTCTCTACTGAACTATTTTCTATTGAACTATTCTCTACTGAACTATTTTCTATTGTACTGAACTATTCTCTACTGAACTATTTTCTGCTGTACTGAACTGTTCTCTACTGAACTATTCTCTACTGTACTGAACTATTATCTACTGATCTATTCTCTACTGTCCTGTTCTCTACTGAACTATTCTCTACTGAACTATTATCTACTGAACTATTCTCTACTGAACTATTTTCTATTGTACTGAACTATTCTCTACTGAACTATTCTCTACTGTACTGAACTATTATCTACTGAACTATTCTCTACTGAACTATTATATTCTCTACTATACTGAACTATTCTCTACTGAACTATTCTCTACTGAACTATTTTCTACTGAACTATTCTCTACTGAACTATTTTCTACTGTACTGAACTATTCTCTACTGAACAATTCTCTACTGTACTGAACTATTATCTACTGATCTATTCTCTACAGTACTATTCTCTACTGAACTATTCTATACTGTACTGAACTATTATCTACTGAACTATTCTCTACTGTACTATTCTCTACTGAACTATTCTCTTCTGAACTATTCTCTAATATACTATTCTCTACTGAACTATTCTCCACTGAACTATTCTCTACTGAACTATTCTCTATTGTCCTGAACTATTCTCTATTGTACTGAACTATTCTCTACTATACTATTCTCTACTGAACTATTCTCTACTGTACTATTCTCTAATGAACTATTCTCCACTGAACTATTCTCTACTGAACTATTCTCTATTGTACTGAACTATTCTCTATTGTACTGAACTATTCTCTACTATACTATTCTCTACTGAACTATTCTCTACTGTACTATTCTCTATTGTACTGAACTATTCTCTACTATACTATTCTCTACTGAACTATTAGCTACTGAACTATTCTTTACTGAACTATTCTCTACTGAACTATTCTCTACTGAATAATTATCCACTGAACTATTCTCTACTGAACTATTCTCTACTGAACTATTCTCTACTGAACTGAACGATTCTCTACTAAATAATTATCTAATGAAATATTCTCAACTGAACTGAACTATTCTCTACTGAACTATTCTCTATTGTACTGAACTATTCTCTACTGATCTTTTCTCCACTGAACTATTCTCTACTGAACTATTCTCTATTGTACTGAACTATTCTCTATTGTACTGAACTATTCTCTACTATACTATTCTCTACTGAACTATTCTCTACTGTACTATTCTCTATTGTACTGAACTATTCTCTACTATAATATTATCTACTGTACTATTCTCTGCTGAACTATTCTCTACTGAACTATTCTCTACTGAACTATTCTCTATTGTACTGTAGTATTCTCTACTGAACTATTCTCTATTGTACTGAACTATTCTCTACTGAACTATTCTCTACTGAACTGTACTATTCTCTACTATACTACTCTCTACTGAACTATTCTCTACTATACTATTCTCTACTGAATTATTCTCTACTGAACTATTCTCTACTGAACTTTGCTATTCTCAACTATACTATTCTCTACTATACTATTCTCTACTGAACTATTCTCTACTGAACTATTCTCTACTCTACTGAACTATTCTCTACTGAACTCTTCTCTACTGTACTGAACTATTCTCTACTGAACTATTATCTACTGAACTATTCTCTATTGTACTGAACTGTTCTCTACTGAACTCTTCTATTCTCTACAATACTGAACTATTCTCTACTGAACTATTCTCTAGTGAACTATTTTCTATTGTACTGAACTATTCTCTAGTGAACTATTTTCTGCTGTACTGAACGATTCTCTACTGAACTATTCTCTACTGTACTGAACTATTATCTACTGAACTATTCTCTACTGTACTATTCTCTACTGAACTATTCTCTACTGAACTATTCTCTACTGAACTATTCTCTACTGAACTATTCTCTATTGTACTGTAGTATTCTCTACTGAACTATTCTCTATTGTACTGAACTATTCTCTACTGAACTATTCTCTACTGAACTGTACTATTCTCTACTATACTACTCTCTACTGAACTATTCTCTACTATACTATTCTCTACTGAATTATTCTCTACTGAACTATTCTCTACTGAACTTTGCTATTCTCAACTATACTATTCTCTACTATACTATTCTCTACTGAACTAGTTTCTACTGAACTATTCTCTACTGAACTATTCTCTACTGTACTGAACTATTCTCTACTGAACTCTTCTCTACTGTACTGAACTATTCTCTACTGAACTATTATCTACTGAACTATTCTCTATTGTACTGAACTGTTCTCTACTGAACTCTTCTATTCTCTACTATACTGAACTATTCTCTACTAAACTATTCTCTACTGAACTATTTTCTATTGTACTGAACTATTCTCTAGTGAACTATTTTCTGCTGTACTGAACGATTCTCTACTGAACTATTCTCTACTGTACTGAACTATTATCTACTGAACTATTCTCTACTGAACTATTCTCTATTGTACTGAACTATTCTCTACTGAACTATTCTCTATTGTACTGAACTTTTCTCTACTGTACTATTCTCTACTGAACTATTCTCTACTGAACCTTTCTCTACTGAACTATTTTCTATTGTACTGAACTATTCTCTACTGAACTATTCTCTACTGTACTGAAGTATTATCTACTGAGCTATTCTCTACTGTCCTATTCTCTACTGAACTATTCTCTACTGAACTATTTTCTATTGAACTATTCTCTACTGAAATATTTTCTATTGTACTGAACTATTCTCTACTGAACTATTTTCTGCTGTACTGAACTGTTCTCTACTGAATTATTCTCTACTGTACTGAACTATTATCTACTGATCTATTCTCTACTGTCCTGTTCTCTACTGAACTATTCTCTACTGAACTATTATCTACTGAACTATTCTCTACTGAACTATTTTCTATTGTACTGAACTATTCTCTACTGAACTATTCTCTACTGTACTGAACTATTATCTACTGAACTATTCTCTACTGTACTATTCTCTACTGAACAATTCTCTACTGAACTATTCTCTACTGAACTATTCTCTACTATACTATTCTCTACTGAACTATTCTCTACTATACTATTATCTACTGTACTATTCTCTACTGAACTATTCTCTATTGTACTGAACTATTCTCTACTGAACTATTCTCTACTGAACTGTACTCTTCTCTACTATACTACTCTCTACTGAACTATTCTCTACTATACTATTCTCTACTGAACTATTCTTTACTGAACTATTCTCTATTGTACTAAACTATTATCTACTGAACTATTTTCTACTGAACTATTCTCTACTGAACTAATCTATACTGTATTGTACTATTCTCTACTGAACTATTCTCTATTGTACTGAACTATTCTCTACTGAACTATTTTCTACTGAACTTTTCTCTGTTGTACTGAACTATTCTCTACTGAACTATTCTCTACTGAACTATTCTCTATTGTACTGAACTATTCTCTACTGAACTATTCTCTATTGTACTGAACTTTTCTCTACTGTACTATTCTCTACTGAACTATTCTCTACTGAACCTTTCTCTACTGAACTATTTTCTATTGTACTGAACTATTCTCCACTGAACTATTCTCTACTGAACTATTCTCTATTGTACTGAACTATTCTCTACTATACTACTCTCTACTGAACTATTCTCTACTATACTATTCTCTACTGAACTATTCTCTACTGAACTATTCTCTATTGTACTAAACTGTTATCTACTGAACTATTTTCCACTGAACTATTCTCTACTGAACTATTCTCTACTGTACTGAACTATTATCTACTGAACTATTCTCTATTGTACTGAACTATTCTCTACTGAACTATTCTCTAATGAACTATTCTCTATTGTACTGAACTATTCTCTACTGAACTATTCTCTATTGTACTGAACTTTTCTCTACTGTACTATTCTCTACTGTACTATTCTCTACTGAACTATTCTCTACTGAACCTTTCTCTACTGAAATATTTTCTATTGTACTGAACTATTCTCTACTGAACTATTCTCTACTGTACTGAAGTATTATCTACTGAGCTATTCTCTACTGTCCTATTCTCTACTGAACTATTCTCTACTGAACTATTCTCTACTGAACTATTTTCTATTGAACTATTCTCTACTGAAATATTTTCTATTGTACTGAACTATTCTCTACTGAACTATTTTCTGCTGTACTGAACTGTTCTCTACTGAATTATTCTCTACTGTACTGAACTATTATCTACTGATCTATTCTCTACTGTCCTGTTCTCTACTGAACTATTCTCTACTGAACTATTATCTACTGAACTATTCTCTACTGAACTATTTTTCTACTGTACTGAACTATTATCTACTGAACTATTCTCTACTGTACTATTCTCTACTGAACTATTCTCTACTGAACTATTCTCTACTATACTATTCTCTACTGAACTATTCTCTACTATACTATTATCTACTGTACTATTCTCTACTGAACTATTCTCTATTGTACTGAACTATTCTCTACTGAACTATTCTCTACTGAACTGTACTCTTCTCTACTATACTACTCTCTATTGAACTATTCTCTACTATACTATTCTCTACTGAACTATTCTTTACTGAACTATTCTCTATTGTACTAAACTATTATCTACTGAACTATTTTCTACTGAACTATTCTCTACTGAACTAATCTATACTGTATTGAACTATTCTCTACTGAACTATTCTCTATTGTACTGAACTATTCTCTACTGAACTATTTTCTACTGAACTTTTCTCTGTTGTACTGAACTATTCTCTACTGAACTATTCTCTACTGAACTATTCTCTATTGTACTGAACTATTCTCTACTGAACTATTCTCTATTGTACTGAACTTTTCTCTACTGTACTATTCTCTACTGAACTATTCTCTACTGAACCTTTCTCTACTGAACTATTTTCTATTGTACTGAACTATTCTCTACTGAACTATTCTCTACTGAACTATTCTCTATTGTACTGAACTATTCTCTACTATACTACTCTCTACTGAACTATTCTCTACTATACTATTCTCTACTGAACTATTCTCTACTGAACTATTCTCTATTGTACTAAACTGTTATCTACTGAACTATTGTCTACTGAACTATTCTCTACTGAACTATTCTCTACTGTACTGAACTATTCTCTACTGAACTATTCTCTATTGTACTGAACTATTCTCTACTGAACTATTTTCTACTGAACTTTTCTCTGTTGTACTGAACTATTCTCTACTGAACTATTCTCTACTGAACTATTCTCTATTGTACTGAACTATTCTCTACTGAACTATTCTCTATTGTACTGAACTTTTCTCTACTGTACTATTCTCTACTGAACTATTCTCTACTGAACCTTTCTCTACTGAACTATTTTCTATTGTACTGAACTATTCTCTACTGAACTATTATCTACTGAACTATTCTCTATTGTACTTAACTATTCTCTACTATACTACTCTCTACTGAACTATTCTCTACTATACTATTCTCTACTGAACTATTCTCTACTGAACTATTCTCTATTGTACTAAACTATTATCTACTGAACTATTTTCTACTGAACTATTCTCTACTGAACTATTCTCTACTGTACTGAACTATTCTCTACTGAACTATTCTCTATTGTACTGAACTATTCTCTACTGAACTATTTTCTACTGAACTTTTCTCTGTTGTACTGAACTATTCTCTACTGAACTATTCTCTACTGAACTATTCTCTATTGTACTGAACTATTCTCTACTGAACCTTTCTCTACTGAACTATTTTCTATTGTACTGAACTATTCTCTACTGAACTATTCTCTACTGTACTGAACTATTATCTACTGAGCTATTCTCTACTGTCCTATTCTCTACTGAACTATTCTCTACTGAAATATTCTCTACTGAACTATTTTCTATTGAACTATTCTCTACTGAACTATTTTCTACTGAACTATTCTCTACTGAACTATTTTCTGCTGTACTGAACTGTTCTCTACTGAACTATTCTCTACTGTACTGAACTATTATCTACTGATCTATTCTCTACTGTCCTGTTCTCTACTGAACTATTCTCTACTGAACTATTATCTACTGAACTATTCTCTACTGAACTATTTTCTATTGTACTGAACTATTCTCTACTGAACTATTCTCTACTGTACTGAACTATTATCTACTGAACTATTCTCTACTGAACTATTATATTCTCTACTATACTGAACTATTCTCTACTGAACTATTCTCTACTGAACTATTTTCTACTGAACTATTCTCTACTGAACTATTTTCTACTGTACTGAACTATTCTCTACTGAACAATTCTCTACTGTACTGAACTATTATCTACTGATCTATTCTCTACAGTACTATTCTCTACTGAACTATTCTATACTGTACTGAACTATTATCTACTGAACTATTCTCTACTGTACTATTCTCTACTGAACTATTCTCTATTGTACTGTAGTATTCTCTACTGAACTATTCTCCACTGAACTATTCTCTACTGAACTATTCTCTACTGAACTATTCTCTATTGTACTGACTATTCTCTACTATAACTATTCTCTACTAACTATTCTCTACTGTCTATTCCGTAAAATGAATTTCTATTCGCCACTGACATTCTCTAACTGAACTATTCTCTATTGTACTGAACATTCTCTATGTAACTGAACTATTCCTACTATACGATTCCTCTACTGACATTCTCTTACTGTACTATTCTCTTTGTACTGAACTATTTCTCTACTATACTATTCTCTACTAACTATTAGTACTGAACTATTCTTTACTGAACTATTCTCTACTGAACTATCTATACTGAATAATTACCACTGAACTATTCTAT